>NW_024068088.1:0-244876 GCF_009389715.1 Phoenix dactylifera | reverse complement strand
TTGCAATTCATTGGCAGGGGCTACAAGTCAGAAGAGGTTTGAAGAAGGAGAAAGGTTCCTGAATATTGGAGATGGAAGGACCAGTTCCAGTTCTAGCTTTAGGAATTCTTAAACTTGAATTCAGCTCTTATGTAAATGTCCTTAGTGATTATCACTATTGTCCAAGTTTTCTATTGAATATCATTTATGAAATATCAATAAAAAAGGATTATTACAATGTCATTTGGAATGGTGTTGTTGTAATGAATGGAATTCTGAGTAATGGCATTTACATTTTGTCACAGCCTGTTCATGTAATGTATAAATCCAATAAGCGCCCTAGAATAGATAATGTCACGGATGTCTATCTGTGGAGTGATTGATTAAAATCCTATTTGATTTTGATGAGCTCAAAGCATTTGAGTATATCTTTTGTTTACTAATGAATTCAATTGAGTGTTTCAGTGAAAATCTTGTCTAAGTGTCTCTAAATTTGGTTCAAGATAGTTTGGATAAGTTAAGAAGTCAATTTGAACCAAAGTCTGAGACTCGAGTCGACTCCAGAATATTACGAGTCGACTCCAAGCGTATCAGAATCACTGGCACGGGCTCGAGTCGACTCCGGATCATTACGAGTCGACTCCGACTGAGAACAGACAGACGAACAGAAGCATCAACTCAAAACCTGTCAGCGAGTCGACTCCTGAAGTGCGCGAGTCGACTCCGATGCTTACCGAGTCAACTCTGGAGTAATATGAGTCGACTCCAAGGAGTTACAGACAGAAAAGTCAGAGAGCGATTTTCGACCCTGAGATTCGAGTCGACTCCTGTGGAACGCGAGTCGACTCCGATGGTTGGCAGGTCGACTCCAAAGAAAGCGAGAGTCGACTCTCAGTGGTTCACAAGGCAAAAGTCAGAGAGCAGTTTTCGGACTCTGAGATTCGAGTCGACTCCCGCAATGCGCGAGTCGACTCCGAGACAGCGCGATCCCAAAAAGACGGAAGACCAAATTATTGTCTCTGAGAGCCGAGTCGACCCAGACAGCTCGAGTCGACTCCAAGGCAGAAGGGTATGTTTCGGAAACTGAGAGCCGAGTCGACTCCGGAACAGTCCGAGTCGACTCCAAAACTGGACGAGGCGAATGACAGAAGATCGGGAGTTCGGGCTCTGAGTGCCGAGTCGACTCCCAAGACTGTCGAGTCGACTCGAGTGGGCCAAGTTGAAAATTAGCTCCATGGACTTCATGGGATGAGCCGACTCCGAGAATGCCAAGTCAGCTCCAGAAGTTGGCGAGTCGACTCCAGGTTAAGTCGAGTCGACTCCCAGTCGAGGAGGTCACTTTAATTCAAATTCGGAACAGTTGCCGAGCCGACTCCAGAAAAGCATGAGTCGACTCCCGCTACAGCCGAGTCGACTCCAGATCGCGCGAGTCGACTCCGACCCCCAACGGACATATTGTCAGGTTGTGCAGAGTGTGCAGAACGGGCAGAAAAAGGTGTCTAACTGCTAGTTTCCATGGGGGATGGGTTAAATAGCCACAGAGGACTGTAGCAAGGCAGAGAACTACCATTCCATTCAAAAAGATCAAGCATTCATTCTCTGCAAGTGGTTTTTCAACGAAAAGAGGGAAGAGCGCCATTAACTCCTTCCAACCACATCTTCCCAACATTGAAAGAGATCTCCTCCTGCCTTCAAGTCGTCCAGAATTTCAAGAGGAGACCCGAAGTTCAAGAAGCCCTTTTTCTTCTCCAACTTAAACACGTTTGAGGGCTCTTAACTTTGCTTTTATTAATATTGCTGTATATTTGCTTTTGAGAAGCTCTGTTTTTCTGTTTGTCCTCATTATTAGCATATTGTCTTAGCTTGGTTCAATCGAGGGATTGAATCAAGGGTGTAGAGGTTGGTTGGTGAGCCTAGGTTAAAACCAACGTGTAAGGGTTCGATTGTGATCCCGAGAAAACAATCAGGGTGGTTCTAGTCGGTGAGCCAGGGAAAACCGACCGAGTTCGTTGTGAGCTCGTAAAACAACAAGTTTGGTTGTGAGCTTGTAAAACAACCGACTGTAATCCAGGGGGTTATAGTGAATTCCCAAGTGAGACTTGGGGAGTGGATGTAGGAGCAAGGGTTAGCTCCGAACCACTATAAAACCTTGTGTTTGTGATTGTTTGTTCCTTTCTCTTACTCTCATCTCACTCACAGCACATAGCAACTAACTAATCATCTTGCTAAAGTCTTAATTAGTCTTCCACAAATATTTTAGTTGCAAATTATTTTAAAAACCCAATTCACCCCCCCTCTTGGGTTGTCTATCTGGGCAACAAGTGGTATCAGAGCCTAAACTCTTCTACCCTAAGAGTCAAAGATCAAAATGACAACCCCATTTGGATCTTCCCACATCGAGGGTCAGTCCACCCAAAGACCCCAATTCTTTAATGGATCCGACTACTCATATTGGAAGGCTAGGATGAGGATATTTATCCAAGCCCAAGATTATGAGATGTGGACCATCATATTGAATGGACCATACATCCCATCCATCCATGTAGAGGGTGTCACAGTACCCAAACTAGAAAAGGATTGGGATGACCATGACTTTAGGAAGGCACAACTCAATGCTAAAGCAATGAATGTGCTCTATTGTGCACTAGATAGGAATGAATTCAATAGAGTCTCTACTTGCAATTCTGCAAAAGAGATTTGGGATAGACTTGAAGTGACCCATGAGGGCACAAATCAAGTCAAAGAATCCAAAATAAATATATTGGTTCATAAGTATGAACTATTTAAGATGGATTCTAATGAAACAATCACATGCATGTTCACTAGATTTACTGACATTGTTAATGGCCTAAAAAGCCTTGGCAAAAACTATACTAACAGTGATCTTGTCAGGAAGATTCTTCGCTGCTTACCAAGGTCATGGGAAGCCAAAGTGACGGCAATCCAAGAAGCAAAGGATTTGAACAAGCTTCCTCTTGAGGAGCTTCTTGGATCTCTAATGACGCACGAGCTAACCATGAAGCAACACAACGAAGAAGAGTCCTCCCATAAGAAAAAGGTAATAGCTCTTAAATCTACTTCAACTAATAAAGACTTGTCTTGCAGTAGCAGCAGTGAAGAAGAGGATCATGAGGGAGATGATGATGAGGCTCTTCTCGTGTGCAAATTCAGAAAATTCATCAACCAAAAGAAGACCTTTCATCAAAGGAGAGGCCCCTCAAATTCCTATCGCAAGGATAAAGGTAAGAAAAGGGAAAATGAGGGGATTGGGTGTTATGAGTGCAAGAAGCCGGGGCACATCAGAGCTGAGTGTCCCCTACTGAAGAAGGGGAGCAAGTACAAGAAGAAGAAAGCTCTTGTCACCACCCTATCGGACTCCGACGCATCATCGTCATCACCGGATGAGGAACTAGAAGAAAAGGCCAATTTCTACTTCATGGCCAATGACAATGAGGTAACATCCGCACCACATTTAGATTTTACTTTTGATGAACTATATGATGCTTTCAATGAATTAATGGATGAATACAAAACAATAAACGTTAAAAACAAAGAACTAAAAGTAACTAACCAAACTCATCTCCGTAAGTATGATTCATTAGTTAAGGATAAAGATGTTCTCATCAAAGAGAATGCAGAACTTAAAACAAGCAACCAAATCTTGGTACAAAAGAATAATACCTTAACTAAAGAAAATGAAAGGCTGAACAAAGAAACATTAGAACCCAAAAATAATAAACATATATTTGAGAGTATCACAAAAGAACTAAATGATCTAAAAGCAGAAAAACAAACACTAACTAAAGAACTTGAAAAATACAAACCCTTGGTTGAAAAATTTACATATAGTTCAGAAAAATTGAATATGATACTTAATAGTCAACGAGCGGTATTCAATAGAGCAGGTTTAGGATATAAACCAAAAAATAAGCAAAAACTTCTTAGTAACTTCTTTGTTAAAACAGGAGAAAGCAAAACTAAGAAAATAACCTGTTTTTGTTGTGGAACTTTAGGACATAAAGCAAATGTGTGCAATTATAGAAAAGAAAAAACAAAAAGAAAAATTAAAAGGGTATGGGTTCCAAAAGGAACCAACATGACTAACCATGAAGGACCCAAGAAAACTTGGGTACCTAAGATTATATGATTTGCTTGTGTAGGAGTGTCTTGCAGCCAAGGTCAACAAAAATTGCTGGTACTTGGATAGTGGCTGCTCAAGACACATGACGGGTGACAAGGATCAATTCTTCACCCTTGAAGCTAAGAAGGGAGGTGCTGTGACTTTTGGAGACAATAACCAAGGTCACATCATTGGTATAGGTAAAGTTCAAATTACCCCTTCTACTTTTATTGATAATGTTCGATATGTTGATGGTCTTAAGCATAATTTATTAAGCATTAGTCAATTATGTGATAGAGGTTATAATGTTATGTTTAAACCATCACTATGCATCATAACAAACCCAAATGACAATAGCTTAGTTTTTAAAGGAATAAGACGTGGAAATGTGTATGTTGTAGACCTTGAGGAGCTTGCCAAACACAACCCGTGTTTAGTTGTTAATGAAACTAAGGATAATGATGCTAGTTGGTTATGGCACCGTAAGTTAGGTCATGCAAGCATGGACACAATATCTAAACTAGTTAAAAGAGATTCTGTGATAGGTTTGCCAAAATTAAAGTTTGAAAAGAATAAAATATGTGAAGCATGTCAATTTGGCAAACAATCAAGGAACTCCTTTAAATCTATAAATTGTGTCTCTACCTCTAGACCTCTAGAACTACTACACATGGACCTATTCGGACCAACTAGAACAACAAGCCTAGGTGGAAATAAATATGGTCTAGTTATTGTAGATGATTATTCTAGATACACTTGGGTCATGTTCTTAGCTCATAAGGATCAAGCTTTTTCAGTTTTCAAGAAATTTCATAAAGAAGTAACCAATGCTAGAGATACTTTAGTAGTAGCTATTAGAAGTGACCATCGTACCGAATTTGAAAATCATTTATTTGATGAGTTTTGTAGTAAAAAGGGGGATAACACACAATTTTTCTGCACCTAGGACACCACAACAAAATGGAGTTGTGGAGAGAAAAAATAGAACTCTAGAGGAAATGGCTAGAACTATGTTATGTGAAAGTAACCTCCCTAAGTACTTTTGGAGAGAAGCCATTAATACTTCTTGTCATATATTAAATAGAGTTTTATTGAGACCTATTATAAAGAAAACACCTTATGAACTTTGGAAAAACAGAAAACTAAAGGTAAACTATTTTCATATCTTTGGATGTAGGTATTTTTTTCATCATAATGGGAAAGATAATCTAGGAAAATTTGATTCTAAATCTGATGAGGGCATATTCTTAGGGTACTCTACAACTAGTAAAGCATATAGAGTCTTTAATAAAAGAACCCTAGTTATAGAAGAATCCATATATGTTGTCTTCGATGATTCTAGTGATATCTCTTCTAGTAAGAGAGTTAATTTTGATGATGATACGAAAATTCTTGAAGAAAAGATTGACGAGATGACATTACAAGATAACAGTCAAAAATTAATTGAAGATGCATCATCAAGCCAAGAGACTATAGTAGATCATGGGCTAACCAAAGCTTGGAGGTATGCTCACGGGCATCTTAAGGAATTAATTCTAGATGATCCGTCTCAACCTATTAGGACTAGAGCATCCCTTAGGAACTTAAACAATCATCTAGCTTTCGTTTCACATTTTGAGCCTAAACGCATAGAAGAAGCTGAAAAAGATGTAAATTGGATAAATGCAATGCAAGAAGAATTAAACCAATTTACTA
Source organism: Phoenix dactylifera (assembly GCF_009389715.1). Taxonomy (NCBI): domain Eukaryota; kingdom Viridiplantae; phylum Streptophyta; class Magnoliopsida; order Arecales; family Arecaceae; genus Phoenix; species Phoenix dactylifera. Next base: position 239,082 of record NW_024068088.1, on the reverse strand, counting down.
GAAACAAAGTATGGAATCTAGTTGAAAGACCTTCTGAATATCCAATTATAGGTACCAAATGGATTTATAAAAATAAACTTGATGAAAATGAAATTGTCATAAGGAATAAGGCTAGACTAGTAGCAAAGGGCTATAATCAAGAAGAAGGTATAGATTTTGATGAAACCTTTGCTCCTGTAGCTAGACTTGAGGCTATTAGATTATTATTAGCATATGCATGCTCTAAGGACTTCAAACTATTTCAAATGGATGTAAAAAGTGCATTTTTAAATGGGTATATTAATGAGGAGGTATATGTAGAACAACCTCCTGGTTTTGAAAATCATCCATACCCTAATCATGTATATAAATTGAACAAAGCACTTTATGGTTTGAAACAAGCACCTAGAGCATGGTATGAGAGGCTTAGCAAATTCCTATTAGAACATGAGTTCTCTAGGGATAATGTAGATACAACACTATTTCTGAAAAAGCAAAACAAAGATATGTTATTAGTGCAGATTTACGTTGATGATATTATTTTCGGTGCTACTAACAATCGCCTCTGCGAAGAATTTGCTGATTTGATGCAGAGTGAATTTGAGATGAGCATGATGGGAGAGCTGAACTACTTTCTCGGGCTTCAAATCAAACAGTCTGAAGGAGGCATCTTCATCAATCAAGCCAAATATATCAAGGAGATACTTAAAAAGTTTGATATGGAGGGGAACAAGTCAATCAGCACCCCCATGAGCTCTTCATGCAAATTAGACCAAGATGAATCAGGTAAATCTGTAGATCAGAAACTATATAGAGGTATGATAGGATCTTTATTGTATCTTACTGCAAGTAGACCTGATATCATGTTTAGTGTTTGCATGTGTGCTAGATATCAGTCTAATCCTAAGGAATCACATCTAATTGCAGTTAAGAGAATCTTTAAATACCTAATAGGAACTAAGAATATAGGTTTATGGTATTCTAAAGAATCTAGCCTGATCTTAATAGGATATACAGATTCAGACTTTGCTGGATGTAAACTTGATAGAAAAAGCACCAGCGGGTCATGTCAATTCCTAGGAGAAAACTTAATATCATGGTTTAGCAAGAAACAAAACTCGGTTGCATTATCTACTGCTGAAGCTGAATATGTTGCAGCCGGGAGTTGTTGTGCTCAAATCTTGTGGATCAAACAACAATTAGAAGATTATGGCATTAAACAAGATAAAATACCCATTAATTGTGATAATACAAGTGCCATTAATCTAACTAAAAATCCAATTCAGCATTCAAGAACTAAACATATTGAGATAAGACATCACTTCATAAGAGATCATGTACTGAATGGTGATGTGACACTACAATTTGTTTGCACTGATGATCAATTAGCTGACATTTTTACAAAACCCCTAAGTGAAGAGAGATTTAGTGTGCTTAGGAGGGGATTAGGAGTGATTGATCCATCCTAGTGGTATTTTCCACTAGTTCATTGATTTTGATGATTAGATCATGGTTAATTTAGAGTTTCTTTACAATGATCATCAAATCAGATCATAACTTAGTGATTTTTCCTCATTCGGCACGAACATAGCATGATTTTTAGGTGCGTGCCAGAGTTTGAGACGACTCGAGCAAGTTTTAGAGTCGGCTCGTAAGGGGGAGTCGACTCGCACATTTACGGGAGTCGACTCGAGAACGATGGCAGCAGAGGGGGAGTCGACTCGCATACAGTCGAGAGTCGACTCGAGGTAAACAGGCGCATAAGGAGAGTCGACTCGTGCATATTTTGGAGTCGACTCGAGGTCGAGTCGACTCGCAACTCAGTGGAGTCGACTCGCAGTCGGGATCCGACTTTTTAACCCTAACTCCATCGTTTAGAAAACACATCTTTTCACCGCCGCCACTGTTTAAAACCCTAGAGTCGACTCCTAGAACGTCTCCGGCCGCCTCTAGGTCCTTTTCCTGTCGATTTTTCATCGTCCATTAGGTTTTCATCCCGTTCTAGGTCAACCATGCCTCGCAAAACCACTGTCCCAAGCCAGAAGAGGCCCCATTCCGCGACCGGTGCCGAGCGGCGTTCCAAGGCCCGGAACGACCCCGTGAGGCCACAATCTCCGGCTCGTTCCCCGCCGAGGGCCGTTCCCTCGAGGCCGTGTGCCGGGAAGGCGGTCTCCACCGGGAGATACGTCGATTTCGTCTATCTCTCCCGGGAGGGCTTTACGATAGGAGAGAGGTTGCGAGTCCAGGGACTAGAGTATTTCCTTACCCTAGATCTCCCCACATACCCTGAACTAGTTAGAGAGTTTTATGGTACCGTCCATAGGAGAGATGGGGGTATAGAGGGCACGGTAGCCAGTGTCCCTTTGTTCGACTCGGAGGATATCATTGCCCAAATCCTCCACCTTCCACAAGTAGGGGTGGCTCCCACACACCCCGAGGATAGGACTGAGGCCCTTACGGCCATTCTAGGTTATCCACCTCAGTCCCCCTTAGTTGAGGTATCCGCTAGCTCACTTCCAGTTGAGGTGCGGATCCTCCTGAGCATCCTATCTAGGTCCCTCTTTCCGAAGACTGGCCGCTTCGATTTTGTTTCTGAGAGGGACCTCGCCCTTATGTTCTATATTCTCCAGGACACCCCAGTCAACTTCCCAAAACTTATTTATAGATATCTATGTGAGCCACTAGATAGACCTAGGCTCACCCTCCCCTACGGCATGATGTTCACCCTGTTGTTTAGGGAGGCCGAGATCCCTATTCCTGAGGGAGAACCCTCTCGTGCATTGCGATGGACAGATCGCACGCGAACGGGAACCCTGCACAGGATGGGCTTTCGGAAGGTAGAGGGGACATGGGTTAGGAAGTCTTCTACCTCCACACATACCACCAGACATTTTTCTAGTCCAGACCCTGATTCTGATTATCCCACTCAGCCTTCCACTCCAGTACCCTCCACTTCAGCCGGACCCTCCTCCTCAGCTCCACCTACTCAGCCCATGGAGGTCCGGATCGCTCCTGAGCAGCTCCGGGAGTTGCGGCAGGAGATAGTTAGAGATCTCCGGGACGACCTACTTAGGGAGCTCCGGGGTTCAGTGCCTGCTCCTTCTCCTGCACCTTCTTCAGCGTTGGTCCCTTCCCTGTCCGCCGTGGCTGAGATGACGGCCCATGTGCGGGAAGAGATCGACAATGTAAGGTTCCTGGTCCAAGCCCAGTTCCATAGCATGAGCGAAGTCTCGAGCACCACTCGGAAGATGCGCGATAACGTCCGACAGGATATGGGCACCACTACCCAGGGGGCCGAGCGCTTGGCGAATGTGCTCATCGACAAGCTGGACACACTTCAGAAGTCGGTGACCGAGCTCGATACGACACATAGCAGGGCCACCTCGGCCATTATCCGACAGCTCGAGCACGTCACCAATGCAGTCACACTACTTGCAGAGCGCATGCCTCGGGGACCCGCATCCTCCTCGAGGAAGCCTTAGATCATTTTGTGTTATTTTGACATGTTTTTTTTTGTTTTACTTATTGTATTCTAAAATGTCTTTACATACAAATCAATACAATGAGTAGACATATTCTCTTCAATTCTGTGCAATTTGATCTATGATTGATTGTGTGTTCTGCTTACCTCCTTTTTGATACGATGACAAAAAGGGGGAGAAATACTTAATAGATATGTAAATGGAATCAACATAAAAATAATCAAAATGAAATTTGTTCTTAGTGGATTTGGTGCCTCGAGGCTCATTATCTCTCTGTTGGGGCTCCTAATGGAGTAATCTCCAGAATCTATTCAAGGGATATTCGAAGATTAGTTGAATCCAACTCAAGAACAAATTGACAGATTTTCCCTCTAAAAACCAAAAATTTCAGTCCAAAAACTTCAATGCATTAAAAGGAAATTCAGAGAACCAAAATAAAGATGAATGCATATGTTGAGGGGGAGAATCTGAATTTTCTTAAGAAAGCTAAATCATTAAATATATATAAGCCAAACAATTGTTTGCATGATATGAAGGCTTATATAATTCCAAATGAAAGGGGGAGCTTTAACTCCAAAATTTATTGTTTCACACCTTTCAAGCTTGGATAAATTAAATAACCAGACACTTGAATTCATTTATGGATTTTATTTTCCTGTTTATTGAGCAATTCACTTTACATATACTCAATGTTTTGTCATCATCAAAAAGGGGGAGATTGTGGAGTGATTGATTAAAACCCTATTTGATTTTGATGAGCTCAAAGCATTTGAGTATATCTTTTGTTTACTAATGAATTCAATTGAGTGTTTCAGTGAAAATCTTGTCTAAGTGTCTCTAGATTTGGTTCAAGATAGTTTGGATAAGTTAAGAAGTCAATTTGAACCAAAGTCTGAGACTCGAGTCGACTCCAGAATATTACGAGTCGACTCCAAGCGTATCAGAATCACTGGCACGGGCTCGAGTCGACTCCGGATCATTACGAGTCGACTCCGACTGAGAACAGACAGACGAACAGAAAGCATCAACTCAAAACCTGTCAGCGAGTCGACTCCTGAAGTGCGCGAGTCGACTCCGATGCTTACCGAGCGACTCCGGAGTAATATGAGTCGACTCCAAGGAGTTACAGCCAGAAAAGTCAGAGAGCGATTTTCGACCCTGAGATTCGAGTCGACTCCTGTGGAACGCGAGTCGACTCCGATGGTTGGCAGGTCGACTCCAAAGAAAGCGAGAGTCGACTCTCAGTGGTTCACAAGGCAAAAGTCAGAGAGCAGTTTTCAGACTCTGAGATTCGAGTCGACTCCCGCAATGCGCGAGTCGACTCCGAGACAGCGCGATCCCAAAAAGACAAAAGACCAAATTATTGTCTCTGAGAGCCAAGTCGACTCCCAGACAGCTCGAGTCGACTCCAAGGCAGAAGGGTATGTTTCGGAAACTGAGAGCCGAGTCGACTCCGGAACAGTCCGAGTCGACTCCAAGACTGGACGAGGCGAATGACAAAAGATCGGGAGTTTGGGTTCTGAGCGCCGAGTCGACTCCCAGGACTGTCGAGTCGACTCGAGTGGGCTAAGTTGAAAATTAGCTCCATGGACTTCATGGGATGAGCCGACTCCGAGAATGCCAAGTCAGCTCCAGAAGTTGGCGAGTCGACTCCAGGTTAAGTCGAGTCGACTCCCAGTCGAGGAGGTCACTTTAATTCAAATCCGGAACAGTTGCCGAGCCGACTCCAGAAAAGCATGAGTCGACTCCCGCTACAGCCGAGTCGACTCCAGATCGCGCGAGTCGACTCCGACCCCTAACGGACATATTGTCAGGTTGTGCAGAGTGTGCAGAACGGGCAGAAAAAGGTGTCTAACGGCTAGTTTCCGTGGGGGATGGGTTAAATAGCCATAGAGGACTGTAGCAAGGCAGAGAACTACCATTCCATTCAAAAAGATCAAGCATTCATTCTCTGCAAGTGGTTTTTCAATGAAAAGAGGGAAGAGCGCCATTAACTCCTTCCAACCACATCTTCCCAACATTGAAAGAGATCTCCTCCTGCCTTCAAGTCGTCCAGAATTTCAAGAGGAGACCCGAAGTTCAAGAAGCCCTTTCTCTTCTCCAACTTAAACGCGTTTGAGGGCTCTTAACTTTGCTTTTATTAATATTGCTGTATATTTGCTTTTGAGAAGCTCTGTTTTTCTGTTTGTCCTCATTATTAGCATATTGTCTTAGCTTGGTTCAATCGGGGGATTGAATCAAGGGTGTAGAGGTTGGTTGGTGAGCTTAGGTTAAAACCAACGTGTAAGGGTTCGATTGTGATCCCGGGAAAACAATCGGGGTGGTTCTAGTCGGTGAGCCAGGAAAAACCGACCGATTTCGTTGTGAGCTCGTAAAACAACAAGTTTGGTTGTGAGCTTGTAAAACAACCGACTGTAATCCAGGGGGTTATAGTGAATTCCCAAGTGAGACTTGGAGAGTGGACGTAGGAGCAAGGGTTAGCTCCGAACCACTATAAAAACCTTGTGTTTGTGATTGTTTGTTCCTTTCTCTTACTCTCATCTCACTCACAGCACATAGCAACTAACTAATCATCTTGCTAAAGTCTTAATTAGTCTTCCACAAATATTTTAGTTGCAAATTATTTTAAAAACCCAATTCACCCTCCCTCTTGGGTTGTCTATCTGGGCAACACTATCCTTGGCATCATAGGCTAGGTCATATTAACAAGAATAGGATGAACAGGTTAAGTAAAGAGGGAATCCTTGATGTTAATGATTGTGAATCATTGACAACCTGTGAATCATGTCTTCTTGGTAAAATGACCAAATCACCTTTTACCGGAAAAGGTGAACGAGCCAGTGATTTATTGACCCTTGTACATTCTGATGTATGTGGGCCAATGAGCACAGATGCTAGAGGTGGGTATTCATATTTCATTACGTTTACAGACGACCTTTCTAGGTATGGTAGAGCACAAAAGTGCGATCTACATACCACTTAAATTAGTATTATTGCTAACAAGACAATGATAATATGGCTGATTTAATATTATATTTTTGTTGGCACAGGTTATCGTAAATTAGAGTTTAAATTCGCATTTTGTATAGTTTGGGATAAGGCATGGCTCCAAGCCTGATGATGTTAGGAGCGTAATTGAACCTGGTCAAGCACACTTGCACCGGAGCTACACAAGCCTACATGCCACAGCTTCTTGAGCACATTGGGGATCAAAATAAAGAAAGATCACGTGTAATTGGGGAATTATTCCGAGTATTGGCGGGCTATCCCACGCTTCATCTTCAACTGTCCAAGCCCCCAATGCAGCCATCTGCAGTCAGCTTCCTGATTCCAAATCAAGGACTTCCCAGATTGAGCATTCCCTTTCCCAGCCGTCCACGACCCTCTCGCAATGCATGCCAAAGATCCCGCGGCAGGCTTCTTCGTCGACAATCTCGTGCGATCCCATGCGTCCGTCCGCTCCTCCCAAGTCTCATCCGTCCGCATCCAAGCTTCCACGTCCAGCTCTCATGATTTCCTTCCCCATCCAGCGCGTCTCACAATCCTCAGCGTCTGCGTCCGGGTATCTCACAGCTGGCTAGGATGCTCCTCACGAACGCACTCCTCGTCCGCTCATCCCATTCGCCTTACGAGCCACAGCCTCATCCAGCCGTCCGTGGCGATTCTCCCGCGTCCAATTCCCTGCAATCGTCCGTTTCCGCACCTCAAACTTCTTCCGTGATCCCAGCATCCGCAATCCATTCCCGTCTGCGTCTCAGTTTCATTTCAGCCATCCAAGCGTCTTCATCCGGGGGCATCAGAATTCTATCCGTCCGTCTCCACCGCGTGCGAGAAGGGGATAAAAGGCCAGCTTGATATCTCTCGCTCGGCCGGGGAGGAGGGGGAAGAGATCCCTCATTCGGAAGAAACAGAGGATGAGCCATTAGAAAAGAAAAAAAAAACAGAGAAGGGATACTCTGTTTTGGGCCAAAGAAAAGGAAAAAATGGAAGGAGGACTAATGTGTAAAATGAGTAGCTGATTCCTTAGGTGAAGGGTGATGGAGGAACCTTTGATGTATTGCTTTCTTTGAAGTAAATTCTGAACCTTTGCTCTTATTGATTTATATTTTTGATGTGTTATGGGCTCTTGCATAACTATTTCATAGATAGATTTTTAATGGTTTATGTTTATTGGCACATGGACTGTTTTAGTATTTGATTTGTCCTTGACGTAATAGGCACGATGAATGCTTAGAAATAGAGTTCATATGTTCATAAAATATATTCCATGTTTTGATCTATTCTACTTTTACATCCTTAATCAAGAATCGCAGGATTTATTCTTGAATGCAATATTATCAAGGGGGATTCCGGATCCCTAACCATTTCTATTTAATTGAACTTTGTTCATTAATCTATTATTCTCTGTTTTTAATTTTTGAAAATCAAAACATCATCTTAATCCACAAATTTATTGAATTAATTAATCTAAAATTATATTAAATAATCTTAAATATATTTTGTTCCCTGAGGATTCGACCTCGGACTCCCGAGATTTTACTACTTGTACGATTCTCCTGCACTTGGGAGAACAATTTTATTTTTGCATCAAGTTTTTGGCGCCGTTGCTGGGGAACGGCTGATTTATTAGTATAATTTTAGATTTAATTAGTACTTTAGTAGTTAATCTTTTTCTTTCGAAAAAAAAAAATCTTTATTGCTGTTTTTTATTCCCTGCACAGTCTGCAGCAAACTCTGATATCAACGTAATTAACCGTCTGATTGAACTCAAATTTGGTTTTCAGGTGTAGGACCTGTGTTTCTTTCATCTGAACGGTCTGATTGACATTCTGAAACTTTTAAGACTATCAGATTAATACGAAAACTTGCTGTTGTCTGTTTTGAATTTTCTGCATTTAATTGTTTTAGAATCAGAATTTTATTGTTATCATATCTCATTAACCCTTGTTGCTAATTGAAAATTTAAGGGAAAAAAAAAACTTTAAGAAAAGATCAAGGGTGATTATTATTAAAAAAAAGGGGAAAAACCTAAAATTTCAAATTTTAAATTTCAGAATTCAAATTCCAAACTTCAATTCATAAAATTTAAAAAAAATAAATAATTTGTTTGATCACCTATTCAATGAAATTTAATGTCATGTCATAAAATATTAAAAAAAAAATCTCTTGATTGTTGCATATAGTATAAGGCATCAGCATAAAATATTCTAAGGGCTGAACCCATTTAAAAAGATAAGATCAGGATTTCATCACTCGTTCTTAGCCCAAAAATCACCCCATTGCATAAATATCCTAAGCTTAATTAAAATCAACTAGACATTGGCCCCCAAGGACATTCAAGCTCAATAGGACGAAGACCACCGAAAGTTGCACCAATTTCGCTCTGTGGCTTAGTTGATGTCTAGGCAAGCTTTGTCCCTATAAGGGAGACAGTTCATCTGTTCGAGGCAAGTGGATTTTAAGTGGGACCTTTGCGAACGCATCGTGACCCCTCCACTTACCTGGTCAACTCGGTTCATTAGACCGGATTGGAGGCTTAGGTGCCCTCTTCAAACCAGTTAGGAGCTGTCTAGAAATTTAAGAAAAATATTAGAAATTGAGGTGTAATGTTTAGTTGCATGTTTGATTGTGAATAGATTTTTGTTTTAGGGTATCTTTAGTTGGTACTTATATTTATATTTATTTTTTTAAAAAAAATATAAAAAAAATAATTAAATTTTGTATGCTAGGTTGGAATAGGGACGACACCGATCGATTAAGTCGTACAACTTTAGATCATCCTTTAGGACACATCCTTGAAATTCCTTCGCAGTATCTCACACCTTGTGAGATGGGAAATTTTTCTGATGATGTAGGAAGTCACCATGGTGATGAAGGTAGACCCCCAGTTATGACACTTCAACAATATTTACATCCCACTAGGACTAGTCAACCTTCATGCATGATTATTTCTGAAAATGTAGGATACTTTGAAATCAAACCAGGAGTAATTCAATTGCTGCCAAAGTATCATGGAATGGAATCCGAGAACCCTTATCTTCACCTTAAGGATTTTGAAGAAATTAGCATCACATTTAGAGTGCCAAATGTATCGGAAGATGTCCTTAAATTGACCTTGTTTCCTTGTTCCTTAAAGGATAAAGCCAAAACATGGCTGAACTCCTTGAGACCTAGATCGCTAGGAACATGGCATGATATGCAAAGAGAATTCTTGAAAAAATTCTTTCCCGCACAAAGGACTAACTTTTTGAAAAGGCACATTAGCAATTTCCAACAAAAAGACCATGAAACATTTTATGAATGCTGGGAGAGATTTAAAGATTTGCTTCTCTCTTATCCTCATCATGGGTTTGAAACATGGAGAACCATTAGTTTCTTTTACGAAGGGTTGTCTCCACAGTTGAAACAATTTATAGAGACTATGTGCAATGGTCTATTTCTGGAAAAGCAACCCGATGAGGCATGGGACTATTTAGACTCTCTCGTAGAGACTGCACAATTATGGGATACAGGGGATAGAGTGAATAAACCTTTGCCTAAGCCTACTAGCATTCCACACGGGGGCCTTTACAACCTTAATACTCAGGATGATATTCAGGCTAAAATGGCAGCCCTTACTAGGAAGATAGAGGAAATTGAACTTAGAAGGATTGAATCCGTCAAGACCGTAGAACATAACAGCGAGTGTTGTAGGATTTGCGAGATGCCTGGCCATCTCATCACTGATTGCCCTACAATACCCGCATTCAAAGAAGTCTTGCACGATCAGGCCAATGTTATAAATACCTATCAAAAATCTTTCAATAATCCTTTTTCGGGTACTTACAATCCTGGATGGAAGAATCATCCAAATTTCAGGTGGAGGAATGACCAACCTCAACAAGTATATAACCCAACTCCTCCACCTCCGCAACCTCATTATGCACACGCACCCCCTCAAAAACCCAGTCTCGAAGAAACTTTGCAATCTTTCATGCAAGGTCAAGCTAAAATCAATGATGAATTAAGAAATCAACTGACAACGCTGACCACTGCTTTAAGTGCTCAAGAGAAAGGTAAGCTACCAGCTCAACCACAACCTAGTCCTCAAGTCTACGGCAGTAGCAATGCATCATCTTCAACTTCGCATAAAGAACAAGCGAAGAGTATAATAACTTTGCGAAGTGGAAAGGTTATTGACCGACCAGTCCCAGAACAAACACAAGTCATACCTGATTCCAACCCTCCCAAGATAAAAGAAAAGGATAACGAACAAACTGAAGCACCAACATCTACTGAAAAAATTGAATGTCCTTTTCCTGCACCATTTCCACAAAGATTAAAGCCCTTGCAAAAGCTTGAACCAAACTCTGAAATAATCAATGTACCTCTTCTTGATGCAATCAAACAAGTGCCTTCCTATGCAAAATTTTTAAAAGATTTGTGCACTGTCAAGCGTCGTTTAAATGTCAAGAAGAAGGCATTTCTGGCTGAAAATGTGAGTGCAATTTTACAGCATAACATTCTTCCTAAATATAAGGATCCAGGTTGCCCAACTATCTCGTGCATCATTGGCAATTTTAGGATTGAGCGAGCATTGCTAGATTTAGGAGCGAGTGTGAATTTATTGCCATATACGGTATATGAGCAACTCGGTTTGGGTGAGTTGAAGCCAACAACTGTGACCTTACAATTAGCTGACAGGTCAATGAAAGTCCCTAGAGGGATTATTGAAGATGTGTTGGTCCAAGTAGACAAGTTCTATTTTCCTGTTGACTTTATCGTACTGGACACACATCCTGCTTTCAATTCACCATCTCAGATTCCGGTCATCTTAGGACGTCCATTCCTTGCAATTTCTAATTCATTGATCAATTGTAGGAATGGTGTCATGAAGCTTTCTTTTGGCAATATGACCTTGGAACTGAACGTCTTTAGTATAGGTAAACAACCCAGTGATCATGAAGAAAGTAAAGAAGTTGAATGGGTTGAAACCATTGCGGAAGAATATTTGTTAAAAGAAACATTTACTGGATCGGCCGACAATGGTTTAATAGATTGGTGTTCTGAAGATACTGCTAATAATGTGGTCCCACCTGGTTTAGATAATTCGGATGTTATGATGGTCAATGGGTGGAGACCGAGAATAGGGGAATTTGAACAATTGCCACCTCGAGAAGCAAAGATAGTACCATCCCATGAACAAGCACCTAAGCTCGAGTTGAAACCTTTACCGACGGAACTCAAGTATGCCATTCTTGGACCCGAGGACACTTTTCCTATAATCATCTCATCTGATCTTGATCATGCCCAAGAAAGAAAATTACTTAGTGTTCTAAAGAATCATAAAGGAGCTCTAGGGTGGTCTATTGCCGACTTGAAGGGGATTAGCCCTTTAATTTGTACGCACCGGATATATTTGGAGGACAATGCCAAAACCACAAGGCAAATGCAACGCAGGTTGAATCCTACGATGAGAGATGTGGTTAAAGCAGAAGTCCTCAAGTTGCTTGACGTGGGTATTATTTACCCAATTTTCGATAGCAAGTGGGTGAGTCCTACTCAAGTCGTGCCCAAGAAAGCACGACGAGTTGGTGCATATGTGTTGACTACCGAAAATTGAATTTAGTCACTAGGAAGGATCACTTTCCCCTATCCTTCCTAGACCAAGTTTTGGAAAGAGTTGCAGGACACAAATTCTATTGTTTTCTCGATGGCTATTCCGGGTACTACCAAATCGAAATTTCACCTGAGGATCAAGAGAAGACTACCTTCACTTGTCCTTTTGGCACATTTGCTTTCCGTCGGATGCCATTCGGGTTGTGTAATGCACCTGCAACATTCCAAAGATGCATGCTCAGTATTTTTGAAGACATGAATGAGAAATTTTTAGAAGTGTTTATGGATGATTTCTCTATTTTTGGCGATTCTTTTGATGATTGTTTATTACATTTACAAGCTGTCTTAGCTCGGTGTATAGAAAAGAAACTGATACTGAATTGGGAGAAATGCCACTTCATGGTGCCAAAGGGAATTGTTCTAGGACATATTGTTTCATCGAAGGGCATGGAAGTTGATCGAGCTAAGATTGACCTAATCGTCAAGCTACCTGCACCCAAGACGGTTAGAGATATTAGATCATTTTTGGGTCACGCAGGATTTTATAGGAGGTTCATCAAGGACTTTAGTGTCATAGCTCGACCATTATGTAACCTCCTATCCCTTGATACACCGTTCAATTGGATTGAAACCTGTCAAGAGGCATTTGAAAAGCTGAAGTCTATGCTTAGCACTGCACCCATCGTGCGACCACCTGATTGGTCATTACCTTTTGAGATCATGTGCGACGCTAGTGACTATGCGATAGGAGCTGTCCTGGGACAACGCAAGGATAATAAGCCATATATCATTTACTATGCAAGCAAAATCTTGAACGATGCTCAAATGAATTACACCACCACCGAGAAGGAATTGCTTGCAGTAGTATTTGCATTAGACAAATTTCGCTCTTATATTCTTGGTGCTCCTATTGTTATCTTCACGGACCATACAGCGCTAAAATATTTACTGGATAAGAAAGAGGCCAAACCACGCTTAATACGATGGATACTTCTACTCCAAGAATTTGACATCACTATCAAAGATAAAAAGGGAGTAGAGAATGTGGTTGCTGACCATTTATCATGGCTAGTTGTTCATGATTTGGTGCCACAGTTGCCCATCAAGGACTCGTTCCCTGAAGAGCAATTGTTTACACTTTCTACTATGCCATGGTATGCTGATATTGTAAACTTTCTTGTCACGAACCGGATGCCGGAGCATTGGGGATCGAATGATAAGAATAATTTCTTGCGTAAAGTAAGAAGTTATTATTATGATGCCCCCTATTTGTTCAAGTATTGCAATGATCAAATCTTTAGAAGATGCATTCCGGATCATGAGATACAAAGTGTACTCTCTTTTTGTCATGCCAGTGCTTGTGGAGGACACTTTGCATCTAAGAAAACAGCAGCTAAGGTGTTACAATGTGGTTTTTATTGGCCTACACTATTTAAAGATGCCCACGAGTTCTGTAGGACATGTGACCCATGTCAACGTGTTGGAAGTCTAACTCGTAGGCAAATGATGCCTCTTCAGCCCATTACTGCTATTGAAATTTTTGACATGTGGGGCATTGATTTCATGGGTCCGTTTCCACCATCTTTTGGCCATGAGTATATTTTAGTTGGTGTTGAGTATGTGTCAAAATGGGTAGAAGCTGTTGCCTGTAGAACTAATGATCACAAACCTGTTTTGAAATTTCTGAAAGAAAACATTTTTTCACGATTTGGGATGCCCAAGATTATCATTAGTGATGGGGGAAAACATTTCTGTAATAAACCTTTTGAGATTCTGTTACGAGAGTACGGTATCACCCATAGAATTGCAACCCCTTATCACCCGCAGACTAGTGGCCAAGTAGAGTTAGCCAATCAGGAGATTAAACAAATTTTAGAGAAAACAGTGAATCCATCATGCAAAGACTGGTCTTTAAAACTTTCTGACGCATTGTGGGCTTACCGTACTGCTTATAAAACTATTCTTGGTATGTCCCCGTATCGGCTAGTCTATGGAAAAGCATGTCATTTACCTGTTGAAATAGAGCATAAATCGTATTGGGCCATTAGAAAATTAAACTTTGAACTGTCAGATGCTAGTTTAGCCAGAGAAATATAACTAAGTGAGTTGAATGAAATTCGACGGGATGTGTATGACAATGCTAGGCTTTGTAAAGAATGAATGAAAATTAGGCATGATAAATCAATTCTAAGAAAATCTTTTAAACCTGCACAAAAAGTTCTTTGTTATGACTCTTGCTTACATCTGTTTTCTGGAAAGTTACGATCAAGATGGACAGGTCCTTTCATTGTAAAAACTGTTTTTCCACACGGGGCAGTTGAAATTGAGAATCCACAGGATGGCACAATTCTTAAGGTAAATGGACACAGATTAAAACCTTTTCTTCAGAATTTTGCATATGAAGAGGACTCCTTTTCCTTGGGGGAGCCTTCTTACAACTGAGCATGACGACCAAGGTATGTGTATATTAGTTAGAATTCAATTTTTTCTTTTATTTCTAGTTTTCTTCTTATTTTGTAGGTCTTCTTTTCTGAAAATCAACAACTCAAGGTATTCTTCTTCTCTCTATTATTTTCTCTATTGTCTCTCATATATAGTTTTCTTGCATTTTTTTACATTGAGGACAATGCAATGTTTAAGTTGGGGGGAGGGAAATATTTTGATTTAAAAAAAACAACAAAAAAAAATTGTTTTTTTCATTTGCTTTATTACTTTCTTTTCTGAGCAAATGCACATGTATTTTCATATTGAGTTTGTGCAACTATTAAGGCAAGGAACACATGCATACTATGATTGATCAGAGACCTATTATTAGATCCCCACACGTGTACTTAATGACAATAGAAAAGCCTCACGAGTTCACATTTGTTAACTGCATTTTTGTTAGCTTTATCCGTAAAAGAAGTACGAGTATCCTTGTTCGTACCATAAGGTTCATGATTTGGTTTTCACATAAAAATAGAGGTTGAATATCCCAGTTAGATTACTTAGGTGCCTTATGATCCGACCTTGGTTGACCTATAGTCACGATGCAGTCACATATATAATAAAAAAAATACCTATATGGTTCAGTCTATCTTCTCTTTTCTTGCATAATTAAACAAAAAAAAAAAATCCTTATGATGACAAGTCTGGCCTCGTGGCGTAGTTTGGTTCGAGTAATTAAGTCCGAGGGGTATTTCACCTAATGTCTTGAGCCAACTGGATCGGGGGTCATTGGCTGAAAGCTCGCTACATGGACCTTACTAGAGCCTAATGGGGTTGGATAGCTGTAGTCGTCATGGGTATTAAAAAAATAATAATAATAAAAATAAGCATGAATAGGGTTGGTCGGACTGAACCTAGTGACATGTGGTAATGACTGGTTTGACTCCATTATGTTGGACCTCTGTGTACTCGGGTTGTTTAGTTGGGATTGATAGCTCTTTCTTTACATGCGAACCATTCTTGACAATTTTAGACAACATGTGATATTCTGAAAATTTGATGGATCGGGTTCTAATAAATTGTAGAAAATACTTGTGAACTTGAGTAGTGCACCTAAAACTCAACCGGTGCCCGATTGTGGTGGAGGTATTAGTACTCTGAGAAAGTCATGCGATTTGATGCACACTACACTTTTATATTTCCTTGCTTTGACAGTTGCCATGCTTGAAAATATATATCAATTAATTACATGTGTATTAGCTTAGAAATTATTTCACATTTTTATTAGGATCTCATCTCATGCCATATAATTCATGATGTTTGTGGGTAACATCCCTGAAAACCCTCACGAGACAACACTCGTCCACTAGGGTAACCTAGGGGTTTAACGGCTTGTTGCACGTGCTAAGTGCAATCGTGATTCCTACGAAAGTGAGTACTTATCTTAATTTTATGCAATTAGTTCTAATAAAACATCAAAGGATCAACCAACACTTTTTGTACTCTCATGTTATTGTTTACTCTGAATTGCTAGAGACTAGCAATAAGCTAGTTGGGGGTATGATGAGAGCACAAAAGTGCGATCTATATACTACTTAAATTAGTATAATTGCTAACAAGACAATGATAATATGGCTGATTTAATATTATATTTTTGTTGGCACAGGTTATCGTAAATTAGAGTTTAAATACGCATTTTGTATAGTTTGGGATAAGGCATGGCTCCAAACCTGATGATGTTAGGAGCATATTTGAACCTGGTCAAGCACACTTGCACCGGAGCTACACAAGCCTACATGCCACAGCTTCTTGAGCACATTGGAGATCAAAATAAAGAAAGATCACGTGTAATTGGGGAATTATTCCGAGTATTGGCGGGCTATCCCACGCTTCATCTTCAACTGTCCAAGCCCCCAATGCAGCCATCTGCAGTCAGCTTCCTGATTCCAAATCAAGGACTTTCCAGATTGAGCATTCCCTTTCCCAGCCGTCCACGACCCTCTCGCAATGCATGCCAAAGATCCCGCGGCAGGCTTCTTCGTCGACAATCTCGTGCGATCCCATGCGTCCGTCCGCTCCTCCCAAGTCTCATCCGTCCGCATCCAAGCTTCCACGTCCAGCTCTCATGATTTCCTTCCCCATCCAGTGCGTCTCACAATCCTCAGCGTCCGCGTCCGGGTATCTCGCAGCTGGCTAGGATGCTCCTCACGAACGCACTCCTCGTCTGCTCATCCCGTTCGCCTTACGAGCCACAGCCTCATCCAGCCGTCCGTGGCGATTCTCCCGCATCCAATTCCCTGCAATCGTCCGTTTCCGCACCTCAAACTTCTTCTGTGATCCCAGCATCCGCAATCCATTCCCGTCCGCGTCTCAATTTCATTTCAGCCATCCAAGCATCTTCATCCGGGGGCATCAGAATCCTATCCGTCCGTCTCCACCGCGTGCGAGAAGGGGATAAAAGGCCAGCTTGATATCTCTCGCTCGGCCGGGGAGGAGGGGGAAGAGATCCCTCATTCGGAAGAAACAGAGTATGAGCCATTAGAAAAGAAAAAAAAAACAGAGAAGGGATACTCTGTTTCGGGCCAAAGAAAAGGAAAAAATGGAAGGAGGACTAATGTGTAAAATGAGTAGCTGATTCCTTAGGTGAAGGGTGATGGAGGAACCTTTGATGTATTGCTTTCTTTGAAGTAAATTCTGAACCTTTGCTCTTATTGATTTATATTTTTGATGTGTTATGGGCTCTTGCATAACTATTTCATAGATAGATTTTTAATGGTTTATGTTTATTGGCACATGGACTGTTTTAGTATTTGATTTGTCGTTGATGTAATAGGCACGATGAATGCTTAGAAATAGAGTTCATATGTTCATAAAATATATTCCATGTTTTGATCTATTCTACTTTTACATCCTTAATCAAGAATCGCAGGATTTATTCTTGAATGCAATATTATCAAGGAGGATTCCGGATCCCTAACCATTTCTATTTGATTGAACTTTGTTCATTGATCTATTATTCTCTATTTTTAATTTCTGAAAATCAAAACATCATCTTAATCCACAAATTTATTGAATTAATTAATCTAAAATTATATTAAATAATCTTAAATATATTTCGTTCCCTGAGGATTCGACCTCGGACTTCCGAGATTTTACTACTTGTACAATTCTCCTGCACTTGGGAGAACAATTTTATTTTTGCATCACTAGGGATGAAGATCTATAGAGATAGATCTAGAAGATTGCTTGGATTATCCCAATCCACATACATTGATACTATACTGAAGAGGTTCAGTATGATTAATTCCAAGAAAGGCTATCTTTCGATGGACCATGGAATTAACCTCTCTAAAAGAGATTGTCCGACAACCCCTCAAGAAAGAGAGAGTATGGATAGAATTCCATATGCTTCGGCAGTGGGATCTATAATGTATGCCATGACATGTACTAGACCAGACGTGGCATACTCACTAGGAGTAGTGAGCAGATACCAGTCTGATCCAGGTAGCAACCACTGGAAGGTTGTAAAAACCATCCTTAAGTATTTGAGAAATACTATAGATCAGTGGCTTGTCTATGGTGATTCTGACTTAAAACTTGAGGGATATACTGATTCAAGTTTTCAGTCAGATCAAGATAATAGCAAGAGCGTGTCAGGATATATCTTCACTCTTAAGGATGGGGCCATCTGCTGGAAGAGTTCCAAGCAGCATACAGTGGCAGATTCTACATGTGAAGCAGAATATATCGCAGCATCTGATGCCGCCAAGGAAGCTGTATGGTTGCGAAAGTTCATCACCGAGCTTGGAGTGACACCCTCCATTGATGGTCCAGTATCTATATATTGTGACAATACTGGAGCCATAGCTCAAGCAAGAGAACCCAAAGCACATCAGCGGACCAAGCATATTCTACGTCGCTACCATTTGGTTCAAGAAATCGTCGAACGACGTAATATTGATCTTCAGAAGATCGACACAAAAGAAAATCTAGCTGACCCATTTACCAAAGTCTTCGGCATCAAAGAGTTCAACGAACACAAGTCGAAGATGGGTATTAGATACTATGCCGATTGGCATTAGGCTAAGTGGGAGTTTGGGAATTGTATCCTAAATGTCAATCGTCAGCATATTGATGATTGAATTTTGTAAATGAATTGACAAATTAATAAAGTGTTATTTGGCATTATTCATCATTTCATCTTCAAATGAACTCTTATATGATGAAGTCCTTAGGACTTATGTTATGATAAAGGAGGATTTATCTTTGAGTCCTTAAACTTGTTCGCGACCAAATGATATGTTGTTACTAGGACGACAGCATTATCGAGATTAGGTCGTTGTGTGACATATACGTTGGTTGTCCTCTTAACCAAGGAGTGTGGAGACACTGGTATGCCACACAGGTGAAGTGTAGGAGTACATTTCACTGAACGTGACCAATTCTGGAACGCTCTACTGTCGAGAGATGTTCCGAGTGGATATGGGTATAAGTTTGGCCCTCTGACCTGAGACCGCAACCTGTGACTAGCAAGCAACTCACTGTACTTTGGTACCGGACTACCTGAATTTCTAATTCAGTGACGGAAGGTCACTGGGTGCAGTCAAGTACTTGCGTAGTCAGTTGTGAGTAAAGATGGAATTGACCCCTCCTGAAAACAGAAGATAATGTCTTGTGATTAATTTAGCAAAACCTTGGCCAGGGTAATCCCAATGAGGAGTCACGGGATATCTAAAGTTAATCACATAATGGATATACTAATTATAGGGTTGACAGTGAGCTCTAAGTCATCCTGGCATTAGGAGTCAAAGGGATTGAATTATACAGTAACCATGGTTCATGGTTCCAGAATATTTGCTTCGCATATATTCTGCCTATCCGGACGTCGGGTACCATTGCTAGATGGTCACATCGATTAGTGTAGGAAATTGTTCCTATACTACCGGCTTAAGTTCGAACCTATGAGGTCACACGCATAGAAGATTCCTGATTGATCAAGAAAGCTCATGAATGATTAAGAATCATTCAGGGATAATTTGGTCAATTTGATTAGCAAATTATCTTATAAAATAATTAAAGTAATTATTGAAGGATTAATTAGTAATTAAATTACTAATAAACTCAATTTGATTGAGTAATTGTGCTAAGGATGAGCCAAATTGAATTGGATTCAAGTTTGGGCTCAATCAGGGTTTTGACCTGATTGGATTAGGCAGAACCAAAAAGGACTTAAGCTGATCAAATTAATTTTAAATTAATTTGTTCTTGATTGGGGATTGACATAATTGGATTAGGTCCAATACAAAGTAATTAATTCAATTTGATTGAGTTTGGATGAGCCAAAAATTGAATTGGATTCTATTTGAGCTCAACTAGGGTCTGACCTGATTAGATTGGGTTCAACCAAATTGCTTTGTTTTAATCCGGGTTTGACCAAATTTGATTAGGTGCAACCCAAGAGGATTAGGCTCAGATGATGTGGCAATTAGTGGTGACATGGAATTGGATTTCATGAATTTTAAATAAACCAAAATTATTGCATAGCGCATGGACCCATTGCTTGACACATGGCGACATTGTTTGTTGTTTGAATTTGAATTCAAACATTAAGCAATATATTAAATGATTTCATGCATCAAATAACTTCCCTAGCTGGCGTGTGAACCTCTGAATCATTTAAATTCAAAATTCAAATGAAATATATGCAACAAGAGGTAGGAAAATTCTGCTGCATGGATTTCAAATTTCTCCCCTCTTGCACATGTGTTTAAAATTTGAATTTAAATCAGATTTGGTTGAGATCTGATTTGGGTTGTTCCTATTCCTTTGCATGTGCCAACTAAAGGAGGTTTTCTGAAAATAAATTTCAAATTTTGAATGAAAATTCGGAGGCTATTAAAAGGGGTCAAACATGGGCACCGAAAGCACATCTATTGCAGCCTTCTTCCTCACCCGCCTCCTCCTCTTCTTCTCCATTTTAGATAGGATTTTCAAGGTGAATATCTAGAAGATTCAAGATCAGATCTGAGTCCTCTACTTTCCTTACAAACCTCATCTCTATCTGCTTCAAGACGATTGATCAAGAGTTGATTGAATCCCGGCGGGCAGATTTTAGCTTTCAAGTGTTCTGCAGCTGCTAGCACTGTTGCGGAAGAAGATCCTTCAGGACTTCGCATGTACTTCTCGTAGAGGCCATTCGTGTGCGTGGCTGCGAAGTCAAGAATCAGATTCACAACTTTCATCCATCATAAAAGGTATTAATCTAGCATTAATCATTTATTATGGTGTCAAGGTCTAGGTCCGATTCCCCGAGGTTTTACCCTCTTTTGGGGCTCCTCACGGAGATATCTTCAGAATTCATTCGATAGATATTCGGAGATTAATTGGAATAGAGTTCTTAAGTTTCAGATCTGATAGTTAATCATGCATAAAAGTTTTAGCATAATTGTTTAAACGATTCCGGCATAATCCTATGTATTCTTAATGTGCTGATTTCTAGATTTGATCTTGTAAGCATGCATGAATTAAATTGTTTGATTCATTTTTCCGCTGTATTTTTGAAACTTTAAAAGAACTACGTATAGCTTGATTTCCCTTGTGAAGAGGTGCATAGGCAACCCGATCAGGTTCAGCCATGATTTTCAAAAAAAAAAAAAAAATTCAGCATGCTAAACACCGAAGAACCTAGGAATAACTTTCAATTATTTGATCAGGAATCGAAGAGAAAATCTGGGACGATCAAAAAGAGGACTGCAAAAAAAGGAATGCTGTAGAGATTTGCTTTTAAAAAAAAATGCTGGGCAAATTCTCTTTGGTAACCTCTAAACCTTTCTTGTTTAAATTGATTCCCAAATACCTTAAAATTTTGTGGTGATTGTTTGATTTTAATTTCAGCAAAAATATGAATGCATGCTTGATACACATACACCAATTAATCCGCACATAGTAAGGGCAATCACCCCAACAAGATAAGAGCCGGATTTCATCACCGGACTCTTGCCCAACTTAGGTGAACTCAATCTCACATAGTGTCAGCTTAATTAAAATCAATTAGACGTTGGCTCCTAGGGACATTCGAGCTCAATAGGACGAAGATCACCAAAAGTTGCACCAATTTCGCTCTGTGGCTTAGTTGATGTCCAGGCAAGCTTTGTCCCTATAAGGAAGACAGTTCATCTGTTCGAGGCAAGTGGTTTTTAAGTGGGACCTTTCCGAACGCATCGTGACCCCTCCACTTACCTGGGAGCTTACCTGGTCAACTTGGTTCATTAGACCGGATTGGAGGTTTAGGTGCCCTCTTCAAACCAGTTAGAAGCTATCTAGTGATTTTAGGGCAAATACAAGGATTGATGTGTTTTTCTTTTATTGCATGTTTGACTAATCAAGTACTAGTGTATGCAAGGAAGTCGTTCTAGAGTACGTGACCTATTACCTTTTGACCCTAAATAGAACGGACCCTTAGGAATATTCGAGCTGAGATCAGAATATTAGAATCATCCCCACCTCCCAAGATGGCTGAAGAACAATCCAAACTCCTGAGGGAGTACTTTACTCCGACCATTTACACTTCCCCATCTTGCATTCGATTACCTGAAGTAGCAGCTGTACAATATGAAATAAAGTCTAGTGTGATCCAAATGCTCCCATCTTTTTATGGGCTCACCAACGAAGACCCATATAAACACTTAGATGAATTTCTTGAGATTTGCACCACTGTCAAGATTCAGAACTTCACTGATGATGCTCTGAAACTTAGATTATTCCCCTTCTTCCTTAAAGATAGAGCCAAACAATAGCTGAATTCTTTAGAAGCCAATTCGATTCGTTCCTAGGATCAAATGCAACAAGAATTCCTTAAAAAATACTTTTTCATAGGAAGAACGAACCAGTTTAGACGTGCCATCACGAGCTTCTCCCAAACTGAGGGAGAAGAATTTCATAAAACTTGTAAGAGATTTCGGGACCTAATCCATAAATGCCCACATCATCAAATACTTAAATGGCAGCTAGTGCAATGTTTCTATGACGGATTGACTGAACGAAACCGTCAAATGATCGATGCCGCATGCGGGGGGACTTTCATGCTTCAAAATGAGCATGAAGCATGGCAATTATTTGAAAATCTCAATGAAAACTCCCTCCACCATGCTTCCTGTTCTCAACAAGCACCCCCGAATTCTCAAAGAAAAGGGACCATTTGTGAAATAAGTCATTCTATGGACCGGTCTAGCAAGGTAGATGCATTGTCCTATAAGATTGACCAACTGATGATAGGAGGACATGTCGTTAGCTCTTTCCAAGCACAAGTGTGTGCTATATGTTCTAGCCCAACGCATTCTATTCATGAGTGCCCCTCAGCACCCCAATTCTCCGAACTCGTGCAAGAACACATCAATGCTGCTCAAACCCAGCCCAGACCGGGTAATGATCCATTTTCCAATACATATAATCCGGGATGGCGGAATCATCCAAATTTTTCTTGGAGGCAGCAAGCTTCTAATACCTCCCAACCCTTCTCCCAAAATTTTCAAAACCCTCAGAATTTTCATCTCTACCATCCCTCAACTCAATTTCAACATCCTCCTCCTCCAACCCAAAGAAATACAACCTTTGAGGAGAAGGTGTTGACTGCCCTTCAAGGTTTGGAGGCAAACACACAACTATTGCACTCTCACACGCAATCAATTGCTAAGCTAGAATCCCAAATGGGTCAACTAGCTAATGCATTAAACAAGCGAGAGGAATACGAGCTTCCAAGTCAACCAATGAGTAATTCAAGGGGACAATACGTGGCTCAAGAAACTCGATTAAATCATGAGCAAGCCAATGCTTTGACTATCCTTAGGAGTGGACGTGTAATAGATAATAAGATTGGGGAGGATAACAACAAGAAAAGTGAAGAAGAGGAGAGGAATGTATCACATGAAAACCCAAAACCTTCTTCAGCTAGTCCACCATCTGCCACAACCCACATTCCAAAGGCCCCATTCCCTGAAGCACTTAATGCACCCTCTTCCTTTGGCAAGAAGGGAACTTCACTAGAAGAGATGATGGAGGTCTTCAAACAAGTTAAAATCAACCTTCCGCTCCTTGATGCCATCAAACAAGTTCCCTCCTATGCCAAATTTCTTAAAGACCTTTGCACCCAAAAGCGAAAATCTAGGACACATGTGCCTAAAAAGATCCTCCTAACTGAGCAGGTAAGTTTCATTCTTCAACACAACACCCCTCCAAAATTCAAAGATCCTGGCGCTCCCACTATCTCCTGTGTCATAGGAGATAACTCCATTGACCGAGCACTTTAGATCTGGGGGCAAGTGTGAATCTTCTATCCTATTCAGTCTATGAGAAATTTGGGTTAGGTGAATTAAAACCCACCTTGGTGTCCTTACAATTGGCTGATCGATCTGTGAAGATACCACGGGGGATGATTGAAGATGTTCTTGTCAAGGTAGACAAATTCTATTTTTTAGTAGATTTTATCGTTCTTGATATGGAATATGTGCCCAACCTAAAAAACCAAATTTCTGTGATTCTTGGTCGTCCCTTTTTAGCGACAGCCAATGCATGTATCAACTGCAAAACTGGGGCAATGAACATATCATTCGGGAACATGAAAATTAAGTTGAATGTGTTTCATGCCGCGGACCAACATGTGAGGGAAGACGAGTGTTCCCTGATTGATGAAATGGATGATCTTGTAGAGGAAGCCCTTCCCTATATCTTAGCGGATGACCCCCTAGAGGCATGCTTGGCCCATTTTGACATTGACAATTTTGATATAGACAAGGCCATAGAAGAAGTCAACCTCTTACTCGACAACCAATCTCCCATGAGTTCCCTTCCTTGGAAGATCCGACCTGAACCTCTTCCCCCCATTGCTAGCACACCACTTTGTCCTTCCATTAATTCTCCACCTAAACTTGAGTTGAAGCCACTTTCGACAACTCTTAAATATGCTTTTCTAGGACCAGAAGATACCCTCCCTGTAATCATCGCGGCCAACTTATCTATAGAACAGGAAGTTAAACTTTTAAGGATGCTAGAAGAGAATAAACATGCCATAGGATGGTCTGTAGCCGATTTGAAAGGGGTTGACCCCTCCGTTTGCATGCATCGAATTCACCTCGAAGATGATGCAAAGCCCATCCGAGAAATGCAAAGAAAACTCAATCCTAACATAAAAGAGGTAGTCAAGAAAGAAGTGGTGAAGTTATTAGATGCCGAAATCATTTACCCAATTTCTGATAGTAAGTGGGTAAGTCCGACACAAGTGGTGCCAAAAAAATCAGGTATCACTGTGGTTGAAAATACGGAAGGAGAATTGATACAAACGCGCACAACCATGGGTTGGCGCGTGTGCATTGACTACAAAAAACTCAATTCAATGACTAGGAAGGACCATTTTTCTCTACCTTTCATAGATCAAATTTTGGAACGGTTGGCTGGTCAAGGTTTTTATTGCTTCTTAGATAGTTATTCTGGATATAATCAAGTACCTGTTTACCCAGACGATCAAGAAAAAACCACCTTTACCTGTCCATTTGGGACATTTGCATATAGGAGGATACCTTTTGGATTATGCAATGCCCCCGCAACTTTTCAACGATGTATGATGGTCATTTTTTCAGATATGGTGGAAAACTTTCTAGAAGTGTTCATTGATGATTTCTCAGTTTTTGGCCTATCTTTTATGTAAGGAGACCAATCTAGTGTTAAGTTAGAAAAAGAGCCATTTCATGGTTCAAGAAGGCATAGTCTTGGGACACGTTGTGTCCAAGAGGGGCATTGAAGTAGATAAAGCCAAAGTCGATCTTATTTCCAATCTCCCTTCACCCAAAACTGTGAAACAAATCCGATCATTCCTTGGCCATGCTGGTTTCTACCGTCGCTTCATTCAGGATTTCAGTAAGATTTCCAAACCCTTGTGCAATCTTCTTGCCAAGGACACTCCCTTTGTCTTTAATGAAACATGCGAGGAGGTATTTGAAAATCTTTGCTCAAAATTGACCACTGCACCTATCATACGGCTCCCTAATTGGACCTTTCCATTTGAACTAATGTGTGACGCATCCGACTATGCCATTGGGGCAGTTTTAGGGCAACGGCTAGAAAAGGTACCTCATATCATCTACTACGCTAGTAAAGCACTCTCAGATGCCCAATTGAACTACACCACCACTGAGAAAGAGTTACTAGTTGTAGTATTCGCGCTAGACAAGTTTCGATCTTACCTTTTAGGATCCAAGGTTACCATATTCACTGATCATGCTGCCCTTCGACACCTTCTTGCAAAGAAAGACACCAAACCCTGTCTTATTCGATGGACTCTTTTACTACAAGAATTTGATCTAGAAATTCGTGACAAGAAAGGTACTGCAAATGTCGTAGCGGACCACTTATTTAGGATTCTTCTTGAGCCCTCTCAAAATACCTCACCCTTACACGATTTTTTTCCAGATGAACAATTATTTGAGGTACAAAGAATAAAAACGCCATGGTTTGCAAACATAGTGAATTACCTTGCCATAGGACGAAATCCTGATGATTGTTCGACTCAAGACAAGAACCGATTCTTTTCACAAGTGAAGTTCTATTATTAGGATGATCCCGATCTATTCAAGTATTGTCCCGATTAAGTAATCCGTCGATGTGCCCCCGAATGCGAATTTCAAAGTATTCTTTCATTCTGCCATTCACAAGCTTGTGGGGGACATTTTAGGGATAGAAAAACTGCAGCAAAAGTCTTACAGAGTGGATTTTATTAGCCCATACTTTTCAAAGATGTTCATAACTTTTGCCAAACTTGTGAACGATGCCAACAGATGGGTACCATCTTCCGTAGAGATATGATGCCTCTCAATCCTATTTTAATTGTAGAAATCTTTGATGTCTGGGGTATTGACTTTATGGGCCCTTTCCCACCATCTTTTGGTTTCGAATACATTCTGGTAGAGGTTGATTATGTTTCAAAATGGGTAGAAGCTGTCGCCACCAAAACTAATGACCACAAGGTTGTGGTTAAATTTTTACATGAAAATATCTTTTGTCGTTTTGGCACACCCCGAGCCATCATCAGTGATGGGGGATCTCATTTTTGCAACCGATCTTTCGAGGCTTTGGCTCGCAAATATAACATGACCCACAAAGTTGCTACCCCATACCATCCCCAAACGAGTGGACAAGTCGAGGTGTCCAATAGGGAGTTAAAACACATCTTAGAGAAAAAGGTACGTCCCGATAGGAAAGATTGGTCTCAAAGGATAAATGATGCACTCTAAGCCTACCGTACTGCCTACCAAACTCCTATTGGCATGTCCCCCTACCGATTAGTTTTTGGAAAAGCTTGTCACTTACCTGTAGAACTTGAACATAGAGCTTTCTGGGCTATCAAAAAGTTTAACTTAGACATGGCAGCAGCTGGTCCTAACCGAAAACTCCAACTAAGTGAACTTGAAGAGTTGCACAATGAGGCCTATAAAAATGCTAAAATTTATAAAGCAAGGACTAAGGCTTTTCATGATAAAAATATTAACCGTAAGTCCTTCGAACCTGGTCAAAAGGTTTGACTATTCAATTCCAAGTTGCGACTCTTTCCGGGTAAACTTCGTTCTTGGTGGGATGGACCATTCATAGTAAAAAAGGTTTCTCCTTATGGTGCAATAGAGATCCAACACCTCAATGGTGGACATATTTTAAAAGTCAAAGGCCAAAGGTTAAAACCTTATGTGGACTATGTTGCCGACGGGCAATTGATCGAATCCTTTAATTTGACGAATCTTGTTTATCAAAATAATTAAGGATGCACTGTGTCTGGCTGAAGACAATAAACTTAACGCTTGTTGGGAGGCAACCCAATTCTCTTAGATTTCTTTAACATTAAGGACAATGTTAGGTTTAGGTTTGGGGGTATTTTTAAGTATTTTTAAGCATTTTTGTTTTGTTTGCATTTCTTGCATATGTTCTCACTTCACAATGTCAGGTTTAGGTTTAGGGGTCTTCATCTGGATTTTTATCGAAAAAAAAAATTTTAAAAAAAAATGTGTTCATTTTCATTCTTATAAAAAAATAATAATTAAAAAAAGGAGGTTTTAAAACCTAATTTCTATACATTAATGCGAGAATGATAAACACACAAGGTGTATACAATCTAAAAAGCCCAATCACTAGTCGAAAGTAATGCAAAATTAAGTTCTTTCTATTAAGTCTCTCTTAGTGAGTTATAAGCTAATTAATTGAAATTTCACTACACACTGGCCAACACTTCTAAGGTCTAGGCTCGACATTATGTTGATAGTATAGTAGCAACCTTGGACCCTGATGAATCATACTTATCTAATCCCCCCAAAAAAAAAATCATCATCAATAAAAATGGATTTAGTCAGGAACATCGAAAAGGGCTACCTATTGTCAAAGGTCAAGTGGGCTTGTGATGAGGACTCCGAGCATAAGTCCGTAGGGGAGTCTTGATGCCCGACATCTTATGCCAACTGGTGTGAGAGTTGTCGGCTGATTGCTCGTTACACGGAGAAATCACGACAAAAGTAAAAGTGCACAATTTATACATCTTTTATGATCTTGAAAAAAAAAACTCTGTATTGACCTTAAAAAAGATAATAGTGTGAAAGCCGTCATTGTCAAAATTCGAGTAAATTAAAATATTACGGATAAAGCCCGTGAGGTACTAAAGTAAACATCCACAACTCTCGAAACCCTGCAGATAAGATGATTTTGAATCAGTGAGCAGGTCCCTTCGACCAATCCTTGGGAACTACTAGTCTTAGCAATATTTTAGAGATCCGAACCCTTAGCTTGTGTACGGTACAGATTTCACCAAGCACTCCAGTATGAATAAGTCATACAACTTCCTAAACAGAAACTTAATGACTTCAACTTAGATTGCATACTAACCTAGAATTTGGGCTGACTTAGTAAATAAAACCGTATATGCTTTGAAATTCTTATCATTTATGTATCTTAAATTAGATAATAATAATAATAATAATAATAATTTAAAAAAAGAGAAAAAAAGGAACTTATTTTAATATTGAAGTTTGTGGGTATCTTCACTAAAAACTCTCACGAGACTATAACTCGTCCACTAGGGTAACCTAGGGGTTTAAAGCCTTGTTGCATATGATAAACGTAATCGCGATGCCTGCGAAAGTGAGTTAGAATTTTTCTTTTCTAGTTTTATTTTGCTCGAAGATTAGCAAAATGTAGGTTTGGAGGTGTTGTTAGATGTATGCCCTAGAAGCCAATCTGGCTGACACATTGTTAATTCTAGGGACATAATTTTGTACTTGACTATTTATTATTGAATAAATAAAAGGCATCTTTTTATTCATATTGTTTATGTGTCTATGAATCGTCCAAGAATTAATAAGATGATGATGCGTATTCTTAAGAGTTAAGAATTTGAGCCATGTATCATTAGTGATTAATTTCTAAAAAGGCTCCTGATCGATGGATCATCACGAGGACGGTGATCGATCCGATGAGATCAGTACACACATTACTTTCCTTATGGATGGACGAGACTCGAGTCCACGGTGTAGAGACACTGAAGTAATAGTGCAGGTGCTTGTTAGAGAACAAGGGTACTGAGCGTGACCAAGACAAGAAGTCACTTGGATGTCTATCCACTCGTCAGTGACTTGCTTGATGTTGCAGTAGTATGACTGGTCCTTTGACCTGCGATGCTTCGGCTACTCACAGTGAGGTTATTATAGTTTGACTGCACATATACATGGTCTCTAGCCATATAGGTCCATGCAGTGTAGATTGGCTGCAGTAGGTTCACTGTAGGAGTAGGGTATGCATCTACAAGGAATCTATCGACCTTGATAGATAAGGAGAGATCCTATGTGATTTATAAGACTGAGTTCGTAAGACCTCGGCCGGGGCAGATTGCACAGTGGAGAAAGAGTTCTCCGCTTTCGAACTTAAGTCGAATAAATCTTGACATATGACAGACGAAGGGGTTTGACGAGTTATCCATGACCTCCGTCTTGTAGGGATCCACGATAGAAGGACTGTATCACATGATAACTGCACCTAGAGGTTCATCATTCTATTCTGCTGGGTGGCCACTACATGCTGTTAGGTGTCACTGGTGGATGGTGGGACTCACAGGGATTATCTCGATGATCGATTAACCCTAATGAGTAGAGTTGGAATCGTTCCGATCCATTGAAAGAAGTTTTCAATGATATTGTGATAGAGATCACAATATATCTCACTACCAGTCAGAGTAGAACCTATGGGGTCACACACACTAGAGGCATTGACCAATCCGATGGTTGAATCGTGATTAGGAATTACAAGTAATCAATTCGATTGATAATAGGTTGAAGAAGGAACAAAGGGAATTAATTAATTGGACTTAAAACAAGAGTCCTACTTGGAGTAGGATTCCTACTTGGACTGGAAATCCTATTTGGAGTAGGACTAGGATTCCTACTTGGAGTAGGATTCCTATAATCCTAATTAGATTAGGAGTTTTGAATTAAATTTGGATTCCTACTTAGAGTAGGATTTCTAGAGTCCTGATCGGATTAGGACTTCGAATTCAAATAAGAGTCCTAATTGGATTAGGACTAAAATTAAATAAGTCCTAATTAGATTAGGATTTCTTAAGTCCCAAGTTAATTATTAATCTAATGAATCAGGATGACTCCTAATTAGATTAGGATTGAAGGTTTCAATTGAGTCATGATTCATTGAGTTCTAATTGGATTAGGATTTACCTAGATTAAACCCAATTGGATCACCGTTAGACTAAGCCTAATTAGATTAGGACTTAGTCATTAGGAGGCCCCCCTAATCCTCCTTAGAGGAGGACTAGGGCTAACCAAGAGGAGGGTCGTACGCCCCCTCCTCCTTCTCTTCTTTGGTGAGGCAAGACAAGAGGGGCCGGCGCCCCTCTTGAAAATTAGTCTGGAGCTCCTAAAAGTTAGGAGCTCCACAATCTATTTAAGGGGTTCAAGGGGCAGCACCTAGGGCATTGGAAACTCCTCTCCCTTGTGCCGTATGCCCCTCCTTCCTCTTGGTTTTCAGCCGCCATCAGCAAAAAGGAAAAAGAAAGAGGAGGCGAGCTCCTCATCTTGGTCTTCTTCCTTTGTTCCAACGCAGGGAAGGAAAAAGGCAGCAACAAGCCTTTTGGTTCTTCTCCCAAGAGCTTCTTTTTCTTCCTCCTCTCAAGCACATTCAAGAGTTGAAAGAAAGAGAGGAGATCAGCCATCAAAGTTATCTCTACAAGGGAGCTAGCACTCCGGGGAGATAGAGAGCTTGGATCGGTTCCTGCTTCGTGTGGATACCCGTAGAGGCCAGGCACTTGAACGGCTTCAAGCGAACCTTCATCCAAAAATCACGATCATCAGTTTGCGGTGATCATCTACCCGCACAAGGTGAAGATCTGATCTTCTAATGTTTTTAAAAAGTTTTTAATCCTTATCTATCTACGAACGGTTTTAAACAACGTTCATGCGATGAACGGTTGATCCCGCGCATGCCTCTTCTGCTGCATCTAAAATTTTTGAAATTTTTCTGCGGCATGGGCGGGTTCCCAACAGGTGTGATAAGTGCTGATTAATCTATAATTTAATATTCTTTTTCCAGTACTTATCAATGTTCTTAAATGGATAGCTACTTATTTTACCACAAAATAGAACAATCTTTGAAATAAATTTAAAATATGGTAAGAAGTAAATAATTCAAATGTCCTCGCCTTTCGAGCGTACCAGCCGGCACGTTTCAGTTCAATAACACTGGGTTTGAGCCCAATGCCCAACTGACATGCATGCACCCAAGCATTGTCCACCGTCCGTGGCTCCCCAAGTGATCCAACGGTTCAGAAATTTCTATCTCCGCATCACGTTTCCAAACTAAGCAAAATAGGGGAGACCTTTGTTTTAAATCCATATATGCCCATTTTCACGTTTAAATAGAGCAAGAAAAAGAACTTTTCCCGAAATTACTGAAATTACTATTCATATGAACAATGTTCCATGAAAACACTGTTCAAATGAACAGTGTTACGAAAAACAAAATCATCTCACTGTTCATCTTCTTCCTCCCTATAAGCATCACGGCGTCCTCCCGTCGATCCCGTGACCAAATCCTCCGCCTCTTCTTCCGCCCGTGATGCATCCAGATCCGCTCCTCCACCATCAGCCCGTTTCACCTCCCAGCAGCCGAGATTCACGTCCTCCGATCAGCTCGTTCCAGCAGCCGCATCCAACGTCCCAGCCTTCCACGAAGCATCCGGAGCCATGGATCCAGCCACCTTCTTCTTCCGCTCCTCCCAGCATCGTGTCCCAACCGCTCTTGGAGTCAACCATCCTTCCGCATCAGGCGTCCGGCGATCCCGCATCCATTCCTTCCGCGGTCCAAAGAAAGAAGTCATCCGAAACGATCCGCCTAGCCATCCTGCAACCAAATCTCCTCCATGATCAACACTTCCAGCATCCCATGAGATCAGGCATGAGCCCAAGCATCTAGCCGTCCCCCTCTTCCAGATTTGAGTCGTTCCGTCCGCGATCTGTCCCCCGCTTCTTCTCCCGCGACGCATTCCACAAAGTTTCCGGAGCCAGCTATCACATTGATCCTGCGGCTCCTCCCATCGAGCATCCCGGATCCGCATCCCCACCAGCGCGCTCCCAGGGGATCCATCACCGGGTGAGAGTTGGCTATATAAGGTGGCCATCGAAGGGAGGAGAGGGGGGAGAGAGGGGAGAGCACAGTTCAAATAAGAACAGAGCATGCTCTGTTTTGCATAGAAGGGAGAATAAAAAAATGAAAAAAATAGAGGGAGGCTGTGAGCGGATCAATTAGTGAAAGAAAAAGGGGGAAGGACTTGAGGCGGATGGCGTGGAACTTCTCAGCAAGCCGATCAAAGTTGCCGAGCATCATGAGTGGTTAAACCCTGGTTTAGGGGTTTGATAAAGCCGTGGATGAGTATTTATGTTGCATTTCTTTGATTTTTAGCGTAGTAAGACAGTTGCATATTTAATGAAATTATGATCTTGAAATGTCCTGTTTAATTTGTGCAAGATGTTTATCTTGTAGAAAGCCTTTGCATGAATTAATCTAGTTTATCGAAATCGAGTCCAATACCTATGGTTTGGAGGAGATTATTATACAACTACCAGATTTATCTTTGAGAAATTAATCATCAGATGAATCATGCTAAATAGGACAGACCATGCCTATCCTTAGAGAAGATGGTTTGTACCAGGCTTAGATGACTCATACTGTGGGTTAGATTTCAACTTTTTATATGTTTGCCCTAACTTGTAGTTAAGAGCAATCAGATCATACACGCATCTAAGTCATTGAAAGCATCACACTTACGAATCCATCGGTGGATTCTAACCCTAAACATCTCTCTCCATAGATAATTCATATTATTACATCCATATAATTCTTAGTTTTTATCATTCACTCTAGCTTATACCCTTTGAATTAATTATTTAATTAAGAAAAATAACTTGTCTCCAATTCCTGTGGACCGACACCCGTAATCACTATCCTACAGGATACGTGCTATTGCGTGGTTTATTTTTGAAATTGAAAGAACCGATCATACTTTGGTACCGGACTACCTAAATTTCTAATTCAGTGATGGAAGGTCACTGGGTACAGTCAAGTACTTGCGTAGTCAGTTGTGAGTCAAGATGAAATTGACCCCTCCTGAAAACAGGAGATAATGCCTTGTGTTCAATTTAGCAAAACCTTGGCCAGGATAATCCTTGTGAGGAGTCACAGAATTTCTAAAGTTGAATCACATCATGGATGCACTTATTACAGAGTTGACAGAACTCTGAAGTCATCCTGGCATTTAGGAGTCATAGGGATAAATTATACGGTAACTATAGTCCAAAGGTTCTTGAATGTTACTTTGCAATCATTCGGCCTATCCGGATGTCGGGTACCATTGCTAGATGGTCATTTCGATTAGTATAAGAAGTTGTTCTTATGCTACCGACTTAGGTTTGAACCTGTAGGGTCACACGTATAGAAGTTTATAGGTTGATCAAATGGTTGATTGATGATTAAGAATCATTCAGGGGTAATTTGGTCAATTCGACTGACAAATTATCCCAAGCAAAAGTTGCATTAAAATTATTATTGAATTATTGGAGGGTTAATTAGTAATTGGATTACTAATAAATTCAACTTGATTGAATTATTGGACTTTAATTAAGCCAAATTGAATTAGATTCAATTTGGGCTAAATTAGGGTTTGACCTAATACGATCGGGTTCGACCCGAACCGATTGGGCATGACCTAATTGATCGGACTTGACCCAATTAGATTGAAATTGACTCAAGTCAATTAAGAGTCCTTATTTGATGAGGATTAAGAGTCCAAATAATTAGAATTTATTATGGAGAAGAATTCCTAAAATTTAGGACCCTAGCTTTCTTTCTTGGAGAAGAAAGACACCTCATCCTTATCCCTAAAAGCAGTAGTGCCTATCCTCTTTATTTTTGGCCAATTTTTGGCGTGAGGAAAGAGGAGGCATGGGGATATTTTCCAAAAAAATATGGCACCTCAAATCTTCCTAAAAAGATAGGAATCAAATCCCTAATTTGTAGGGACTACATGATGCATCAAGCAGGGTGGCGTGCAGCTGATGTTTGGGGTATAATAACTCCCTGATTTTTAGAAATTCTTGGCATAAGATTAAAAGAAAATTTGTTCATCTCTTAGCTGCCAATTCACCAAAAAATTTTGAAAATTTTATCAGCCAAATTCGTTGGCCAAAAGAGGTGTAAGGCGTGGGGGGTCTTTTGGCTATAAAAGGACCCCCACACTTAGGGTTTGTAGAGATGGTCTTTAGAAAGGGTACTAAATTCTGAAAAAATTCTGAGAGCCAGCCACCTTCTCTCCTCCTTCTTCTCCTTCATCTCCATCCTTCATCCTCTCGAAGAAGAATCAAAAGTTGAGTGCTACGAGGGAGAAAAGTTTAGCCACTACAGCACCTCTGCACGAGCTAGCACTCCTGCAGTTGTGGATCTTCCTAGAGCTTCGCGTGGACTATCCGTAGAGGCCGGATATGTGTGCGGCTATACAAGATGATCAAGGCATCATCAAAGTTCTCAAAGCAAAAAGGTATGAGATTTAATCTCATTAAAAATTAAAATTAAAAATCAACTAGGTTGCTGAAATTCTGCATGACTACATGTTAGACATAGAATCATGCCAACTTGTTTAGGATAAATGTTTAAAGTTCAGGATCTATTTTTATTATAGAGATATGATCTCTAGCATGCATAGAAATTAAATAGTTTAATTCATACTTTCGCTGTAAAATTTTTAAAAATATATGAATGCGACTATCAGGGTTTCCAACAGTGGTAGTAGAGCCAGGTTCAAAGTAGTTTAAACATTTATGCCTAAAACAAGTTTTCTAATCCCAGTAGTCAAGTAATCTGATTGGAATGATCACCAGGCCATCCGGTCATAGAAGAAAGAAGGGTTCATAACCCTCTTTTGCCATTCAATGGGATCTCTTATGGCATGTAGAGGTGCTACTATGATTCAATCCTTGAAGATGAACCACAAAAAAAAGATTAAAAGTAGTTTTAATCTTTGTAATTAAATCTAAAACCATGGATATGTTTAGATCAGATTTAAAAGAGATTTATGATTGATTTAGTTGCTGTTTTTACATGATTAATTAGATCTGAAAAATAGAATGCATGTGATGCATGAGATCTAGGTAAATTCATGTTGATGTATATGTGATATAAAGAACATGAATAAATTTGAAATCATAAACTTGTTTAGATTAGATCTAAATAAAATTTATAATTCATTTATTTTCTGATTTTGTATGATAAATCAAATCTAAAAATAAATGCATATGATGTATGTTGTTTAAGTTAATTCATATGAGTTTGTATATGTGATATATGGACATAAATCATCTAAGATTTAAACATGAATTAAATTTAAATTTTAACATGATTAATTACAAATCTCAGGTCTGAAAAATAAGTTTTAAGAACTGAAACTTTGTAGTTAGTATGTAATTAAGAATAATGCAATGATCTGAATTTTCATAAACTTACACTTAATTAAGAATTAAGTGATGATGAAAATCTAGATCTAGAATTGTGAACTCAATTCAACGACATTGCATAATTCATGGGGCATTTGGGTTAGCTCAAATCAAGTTCTTAAGATTGGGTTAGACCTAGGGTTAGAATCAAACATGGTCCAATTAAAGTTAATTGATCAAATCTAATTAAGTAGTAACTAGATTAGGTCAAGGAAACTCTAGGTCAAATACAATAGTTGTAGATTGATCAATTTCATGTCTCTGATCAGACCAAGATGGAACTTGATTTAGGCTCCGTGGTTGAGCCCAAGTCATTAGGATGGTCAAAATCAAAATTGATTAACCAATCGGTGTCTAAGGTAAGTTTGGCAGACTCGACCGATGGTTTTTAATTGGGAGCTACTCGCACTGATGCGTCTTTGTCGAGTTAATGGCATATCCCTTCCACCGATCTCACTTTTCTGGCCGATTTGGTCAATCATTTTTGATTGGATCATTTAATGATTCGAGTTAACCCATGCCTGTAAGAAAAATCAGTTTGACTGATTTAGGTGCCTCCTTAACCGGTTTGAATCTAATTCTTTATAATCTGACTTGGTGAAGTCAGTGGAAAAATTTAGGTTAACCGGATCTTCTTATCTATCCTAATTTAATCCTCTAAAATTATTAGGTCCCTAAAATGAAATAGTTATGGGGATAACTACATCATAGCCTCTTATTAAGTTAGATGATAATGAGTCCAATATTTCGATAATCATTGGAGGCGCCACACGCCTGGTGCTTATCGGGCATTGGAATTGTCATTTGATATATGATGAGTCGAGTGTACCTTCAATAAGTGGTCAAGTAGGCCGAGCCACACTCGGGCTTGGTCATCTATTAGTTGATTACACGAAATTCTATCATTTAATGGTTGGACCTAACCAGAATCTTCGGTGGAGGCGCCACACGTCTGCCAAAGAGACTGGGGCAAAATTATCACTAGAAATTGTTTGGTGAAAGAATTGGTTCAGAACCTACCAATAGGTGCATATGGGTTGGCCGAGCCACACTTGGGCCCATATGCGATCAATTGGGTTCTAGTGCTCACTAAATATTTAAGTGTAATTCTTCGAATTTGAGGTAGAGGCTACAAATTTGTATAAAATAGTGGAAGAACCTTTAGACTAAAATCCAAGTCTTTAGGGTATTGTCAATTCATATACTGATAGCCGATTTTCTTTTTATGCAGAAATGGCCATTAGTTTGTCACTTCATTCATTGTTGGATATGTTGGAAATTGTATCCTAAATGTCAATCGTCAGCATGTTGATGATTAAATTTTGTAAATGAATTGACAAATTAATAAAGTGGTATTTGGCATTATTCATCATTGTACATCTTCAAATGAACTCTTATATGATGAAGTCCTTAGGACTTATTTTATGATAAAGAAGGATTTATCTTCAAGTCCTTCAAACTGTTCGCAATCAAATGATATGGTGTTACCAGGATGACAGCATTATCGAGATTAGATCGTTGTGTGACATATACGTAGGTTGTCCTCTTAACCAAGGAGTGTGGAGACAGTGGTATGCCACATAGGTGAAGTGTAGGAGTACATTTCACTGAACATGACCAATTCCGGAATGCTCAACTGTCAAGAGATGTTCCAAGTGGATATGGGTATAAGTTTGGCCCTCTAACCTGAGATCGCAACCTATGACTAGCAAGCAACTCACTGTACTTTGGTACCGGACTACCTGAATTTCTAATTCAGTAACAGAAGGTCACTGGGTGCAGTCAAGTACTTGCGTAGTCAGTTGTGAGTCGAGATAGAATTGACCCCTCCTGAAAATAGAAGATAATGTCTTGTGATTAATGTAGCAAAACCTTGGCTAGGATAATCCCAGTGAGGAGTCACGGGATATCTAAAGTTAATCACATAATGGATGTACTAATTATAGGGTTGACAGTGAGCTCTAAGTCATCCTAGCATTAGGAGTCAAAGGGATTGAATTATACAGTAACCATAGTCCAGGGTTCCAGAATATTTGCTTCGTATATATTCGGCCTATCCGGACGTCGGGTACCATTGCTAGATGGTCACATCGATTAGTATAGGAAGATGTTCCTATACTACCGGCTTAGGTTCGAACCTATGAGGTCACACGCATAGAAGTTTCTAGGTTGATCAAATGGTTGATTGATGATTAAGAATCATTCAGCGGTAATTTGGTCAATTCGATTGACAAATTATCCTAAGCAAAAGTTGCATTAAAATAATTATTGAATTATTGAAGGATTAATTAGCAATTAGATTGCTAATGAACTTAATTTGATTGAGTAATTGGGCTTAGGTTGAGCCAAATTGAATAGGATTCAATTTGGGCTGCATCAGAGTTTGATCTAATTGGATTGAGTTCAACCTAAGTAGATTGAGCTTGACCCAATTGATGGAACTTGATTCAATTGGATTGGACTTGATCCAAATCAATTAGAAGACCTTATTTGATAAGGATTATGAGTACAAATAATCAGAATTGGATAAGGAGAAGAATCCCTAAATTTTAGGAACCCATCCTTATCTTCTTGGAGAAGAATAATACCTTAATTTATCCCCAATATTTTCCATACCTATCCTCTTTATTTTTGGCCAAAAATTAGCATTAGAAGAGAGGAGGCGTGGGGCTATATTTCTTATAAAAATGGTGCCTCAAATCTTCCTAAAAAGATTTAGATGAATTTCCTAATTTGTAGGGATTGCATGGCACATGAAATAGGGTGATCTACGGCTGATTTTTGGGGATTTTATCAACCAAATTAGTTGGCTAAATTAGGTGTGAGGCGTGGGGGAGTAGTTTGGTTATAAAAGACCCCCATGCCTTGGGTTCAAAATATACCATATTTAGAGGTTTCAAAAAATTCTGAAAAAATTTCCTGAGGGCCTCCATCCCTTCTTCTCATTCATCCTCATGTCCATCCTCCATCTCCTTGAAGAATAATCAAAGGTTGAGTATTTAGAAGGAGAAAGCTTCAGCCATTGCAGCGTTCCTGCGCGAGCTAGCACTCCCGCAGAAGATAATCTACCTAGGGCTTCGCATGTACTTCTCGTAGAGACCATTCATGTGCATGGCTGCGAAGTCAAGGATCAGATCCACAAGTTTCTTCCATCATAAAAGATATTAATTCTATATTAATCTTTTATTTTGGAGTCAGGGTCTTAGTCCGATTTTCCGAGGTTTTATCCTTCTTTGGGGCTCCTCACGGAGATATCTCCAGAATCCATTCGATGGATATTCGGAGATTAATTGGAATGGAGTTCTTAAGTTTTAAGATCTGATAGTTAATCATGCATGAAAGTTTTAGCATAATTGTTTAAACTATTCCGGCATAATCCTGTGTGTTCTTAAGGTGCTGATTTCTAGATTTGATCTTATAAGCATGCATGAATTAAATTGTTTGATTCGGTTTTTCTGCTGCATTTTTGGAGCTTAAAAAGAACTACGTCCGGAGCGTATAGAGATGCATGCTCTAATAGGTATACATGGGTGTCACCCTATTTTTAATAGGACCGAACCCATGTAGGAGTGGAGACTCCCCCTACAGTGGTATCAGTGCCAGGTTCGTGTTTAAACTTTTATGTTTTAATTCTTGTAATTAAATCTAAAATCATGAACATGCTTAGATTAGATCTAAAGTATTTTTTATGATTGATTTAATTGCTGATTATGCATGATTAACTAGATCTGAAATTTTGAATGCATATGATGCATATTTGAGTTAAGATTTGTAACATAAATAAATCTAAAATCATAATATTATTTAGATTAGATCTAAATTAAATTTATGATTTAATTGATCTCTAATTTTAAAGAACAAATCAGATCTAAAAATTAAAAAAAAAAATTATTACATAAGATGTATGTTGTTTGAATTAATTCATGTAATTATGTATATGTGATGCATCAACATAAAACATAATGACTTAAACATAAATTAAATCTGATTACATATGATTAATTATAAATACTCAGATCTAAAAATGAGTTTTAAGAACTGAAAGATTGTAATTAATAAGTAATTAAAAGAAATATGCAATGATCAAAACTTTCATAAGTATATATTTAATTGAGAATTAAGTGTTATGAAATAGAATTGTGACTCAACTAATTGACATTGCATAATTCTTTGGGCATATAGGTTAGCTTGAATCAAGTTCTTAGGATTGGGTTAGACCTAAGGTTAGAATTATTCATGGACTAATAGAATTAATTGATCAAATCTAATTAAGTAGTAACTAGATTAGGTCAAGGAAATTATAGGTCAATTTACAATAGTTGTAGATGGATCAAGTCCATGTCTTTGATTAGACCAAAATGGAACTTGATTTAGGCTCAAAGGTAGAGCCTGAGTCATTTGAGTGATCAAATCGAAATTAATTAACCAGTCGGTGTCTAAGGTAAGTTTGGCAGTCTTGACCGGTGGTTTTTACTTGGGAGCTACTCGCACTGATTCGTCTTTGTTGAGTTAATGGCATATCCCTTCCACCGATCTCACTTACCTGGCTGACATGGTCAATCACATTTTGATTGGAACACTTAATGATTCGAGTTGACCCATGCCTTAAGAAAAATCAGTTTGACTGATTTAGGTGCCTCCTTAACCGGTTTGAGTCTAATCTGATTTGGTGAAGTCAGTAGGAGAAATTAGACTAACCGGATCTTCTCATCTATCCTAATTATGAAATTCTCTAAAATTATTAGGTTCCTAAAATGAAATAGTTATGGGGATAACTAGGCCATAGCTTTCCATTAAGTTGGGTGATAATGGGTCCAATGTTTTGATAATTATTGGAGGCGCGACACGCCTGGTACTTATCAAGCATTGGAATTGTCATTCAATATATGATGAGTTGAGTGTATCTTTAATAGGCGGTCAGGTGAGCCGAGCCACACTCGGGCTTGATCATCTATTAATTGATTAGACTGAACCCTATCATTTAATGGTTGGACCTAACTAGGGTATTCGGTGGAGGCGCCACACGCCTGCCGAAGAACCTAGGGCAAAATCATCACTAGAAGTTGCTTGGTGAAGCAATTGGTTAAGAACCTACCAATAGGTGCATATGGGTTGGCCGAGCCAAACTCGGGCCTATATGCGACCTATTGGGTTCTAGTGCCCCCTAAAGAATTAATAGTAATTTTTCGAATTGGAGGTAGAGGCTACCAATTAGTATAAAATAGTAGGAGTATCTTTAGACTAAAGTCTAAGTCTAATGTGTTTAGTCAATTCATATACAATAGCCAAATTTTCTTTTATGCAGAAATGGCCACAAGTTTGTCACTTCGCTCATTATTGGATAATGACAAGTTGACTGGTCCCAACTTCAATAATTGGTATAGGAAACTGAAAATTGTGCTAGAGCATGAATGGATCCTTTATGTGATAATGGATCCGCCACCTAAGCAGCCCGCTGCTAATGCACGGGGTACAGTCAGAGACACTTATCAGAAGTAGCTCAGTGATCATATCACTGTCTGTTGTATTATGCTCGCTGCAATGAATGATGAGTTTAGTAGGCATTTTGAGAATGCACAGCCGGAAGACATCATTCAAGTGTTGAATGAATCATTCGGTATTCCTGATGATGTTGAAAGGCACAAGACTAGTTGTGCTATTTTCAGTGCACGTATAAAGGATGGAGCTTCGGTGACCAATCATGTATTGTACATGATTGAGTTAATCGAGCGCCTAGGCACTCTCGGATTTCCCCTACATGATCAATTGGGAAGGATGTTATACTGAATTCTCTTCCTGGTTCATACCGCCCATTTCTCACCAACTTTCGTATAATGAAACTGGTAGTAAATTATCACCAATTGTTGGGTTTACTACAAACTTTTGAGAAGGATCACCAACTCCTAAAAGGATCGGTGATTTTAGTGGGAGGTTCATCCAAGGGTCGTGGTACCTTTAAGAAAGGGAAGAAAAAAAATAAAAATCAAAAGAAAAAGGTGCAACATGCTAAGCCAAGTCAGACCAAAAAGATTAAAGCTGACCACAATCTGGCAGAATGCTTCTATTGTAAGAGGCATGGGTATTAGAAGAGGAATTATCCTCAGTACCTTGCCTCACTTAACCCGAACAGGCCAAGCAAGAGAAAAGGGCAATCAGTTGCTGATTAAGGTATTTATATGATAACACCTTGTAATTTCTCTATATACGATAATTCGACCTGGGTAGTAGATACTGAAAGTCCGTTTAATATATGTAATTCGTTGCAAGGACTTCAGGTCAATCAGAGATTTGGAAACAGTAAGAGATTCCTGAATGTTGGAGATGGAAGATCCGTTCCAGTTCTTGCTTTATGAAATCTCAAACTTATTTTCAATTCTCATGTAGTTGTCTTGAGTGATTGTCACTATTGTCCTACGTTCTTATTGAATG
Organism: Phoenix dactylifera; assembly: GCF_009389715.1. Taxonomy (NCBI): domain Eukaryota; kingdom Viridiplantae; phylum Streptophyta; class Magnoliopsida; order Arecales; family Arecaceae; genus Phoenix; species Phoenix dactylifera. The sequence continues at coordinate 197,096 of NW_024068088.1, read as the reverse complement.
TAATTTCCGTAGGTCTTTTGGCCATAAACGGTTATGAAATCTCAATAAAGAAATGTTCTTGTGATATCATTATGAATGGTGTTGCTGTAATACATGGACAATTGAGTAATGGCATATATATATTGTCACAGCCTGTTAATGTAATGCACAAGTCAAGTAAGCTCCCTAGAATAGATAATGTTACGGATGTCTACCTTTGGCATCATAGGCTAGGTCATATTAACAAGAACAGGATGAATAGGTTAAATAAAGAGGGAATCCTCAATGTTAATGATTGTGAATCATTAACAACCTGTGAATCATGCCTTCTTGGTAAGATGACCAAGTCACTTTTTACTGGAAAAGGTGAACGAGCCAATGACTTATTGACCCTAGTACATTCTGATGTATGTGGGCCAATGAGCACAAATGCTAGAGGCGGATATGCATATTTCATTACTTTCACAGACGACCTTTCGAGCTATGGTTATGTCTATTTAATGAGACATAAATCTGAAGCATTTGAAATGTTCAAATTGTATCGTAATGAAGTAGAAAAATAAACTGGAAAGAGTATTAAAACTCTTCGATCAGATCGAGGGGGTGAATACCTTTCCAAAGAGTTTTTGACATATCTGGAAGAGAATGGGATTCTTTTCCAATGAACTCCTCCTGGTACACCGCAGTATAACGGCGTGTCAGAAAGGAGAAATCGAACCCTGTTAGACATGGTTCGATCCATGATGGGGTTTGCGAGTCTGCCCATATCCTTTTGGGGATATGCACTTGAGTTAGCCTCTAAATAAGGTTTCAAGTAAGTCGGTAAATAAAATACCACATGAGATGTGGACTGGACGTAAGCCGATGCTCTCTTACCTTAGGGTTTGGGGGTGTCCGGCGTACGTCAAACATTTGAAGACAGACAAACTTGAACCCAAGTCTGACAAATGTTTCTTTATCGGTTATCCTAAAGAAACTAAAGGATATTATTTCTACCTTGCTGAAGAACAAAAGTTGTTCGTAAGCAATAGAGCAATTTTCTTAGAGAAGGAATTCATTGGTGAAGAAACAAAAAGCTCTAATGTTGAGCTTAGAGTAGTTCAACATGTTGAAGACCCGACACCATCTACTGAACTAGTTGAGTCGGATTTGATTATATCAGATCCAGAACCCATCTTAGATGCACCATTAAGGCGATCAGGTAGAGTACCACGTCAGCCGGACAGATACTATGGTTTTTTGGTCCGGGATGGGGATCCAATCGAACTTGATGAAAATGATGAGGATCCAATCACCTACATGGATGCAATGCAGAGATATGACTCTGATGCATGGCTTGGAGCCATGCAATGCGAAATGAAATTCATGAAGGTCAATGATGTATGGACATTAGTTGACCCATCCGAAGGGATTAAATCCATAGGGTGTAAGTGGATTTTCAAAAAGAAATGGGACGCAGACGGAAAGGTGGAGTCCTATAAAGCCTGTCTGGTTGCCAAGGAATATCGCCAACGTTATGGTATTGACTATGACGAGATGTTTTCTTCCGTAGCAATGCTCAAATCCATTTGGATTATGCTTGTGATAGCAGCACTTTTAGATTATTAAATCTGGCAAATGGATGTAAAGACCGTTTTTCTAAATGGAGATTTAGAAGAGAAGGTGTATAAAGAACAATGATTTTTGTCATTTCACTATAAATGTAATTCATAAACAAGAAATACGATGGCACACGTGAAAGCCTTATGAATGCAAACATAATGGAAGATGACTCACTATAAAGCCATTATTCGCATTCTGGAATACTGTTGGAAACCTTGGTGGTCGCATGCATATATTTTTAAAAATTTTACAGCAGAAGCATGAATTAAACTATTTAATTCCTATGCATGCCAGAGATCATATCTCTACAACAAAAATAGATCCAAAACTTTAAACATTTATCCTAAACAAGTAGGCATGATTCTATGTCTAACATGTAGTCATGCAGAATTTCAGCAACCTAGTTGATTTCTAATTTTAATTTTTAATGAGATTAGATCTCATATCTTTTTGCTTTAAGAACTTTGATGATGCCTTGATCATCTTGTATAGCCGCACACGTGTCCGGCCTCTATAGATAGTCCACGCGAAGCTCTAGGAAGATCCACAACTGCAGGAGTGCTAGCTCGTGCAGAGGTGCTGCAGTGGCTGAACTTTTCTCCCTCGAAGCACTCAACTTTTGATTCTTCTTCGAGAGGATGAAGGATGGCGATGAAGGAGAAGAGGGAGGAGAGAAGGTGGCTGGCTCTCAGAATTTTTTTAGAATTTAGAACCCTTTCTAAAGACCATCTCTACAAACCCTAAGTGTGGGGGTCCTTTTATAGCCAAAAGACCTCCCACGCCTCACACCTCTTTTGGCCAACGAATTTGGCTGATAAAATTCCCAAAAAATTCTGGTGAATCGGCAGCTAAGAGATGAACAAATTCTCTTTTTGAATCTTATGCCAAGAATTCCTAAAATTCAGAGGGTTATTACGCCCCAAACTTTAGCTGCATGCCACCCTGCTTGATGCGTCATGCAGTCCCTACAAATTAGAGATTTGATTCCTATCTTTTTAGGAAGATTTTGTTAGATATATGCCCTAGAAGCCAATAAGGCTGACACATTATTAATTCTAGGACATAATTTTGTACTTGACTATTTATTATTAAATAAATAAAAGGCATCGTTTTCATTCATATTGTTTATGTGTCTATGAATCGTCCAGGAAATTAATAAGATGATGATGCATATTCTCAAGAGTTGAGAATTTGAGCTATGAATCATTGGTGATTAATTTCTAAATACTCTTGATCGATGGATCATCACGAGGACGGTGATCGATCCGATAAGATCAGTGCACGCATCACTTTCATTACGGATGGACGAGACTCGAGTCCACAGTGTAGGGACACTGAAGTGATAGTGCAGGTGCTTGTTAGAGAACAAGGGTACTGAGCGTGACCAAGACAAGAAGTCAGTTGGATGCACTACAAGAAAATACATATTCAGCGACTAAGATTCTAGTTGCCGAATAGCCATATTTGGTCGCCGAAACCTTTCCGTGACTAGCATACCCTTCGTCGCCGAACCCTAGTCACGGAAAGATTTTGGCGACCAATATTGTGTGGTCACCTAAGGTACACCAACAACGACCAACGTTTGGTTGCCGAAAAAAATTATCAGCGACCAAATCTGTTGTCGCTAATTTCAACGCTGACCAAATAGCTGGTCGTGGAAGGTTTGTATTCCGTTACCAAAAAAATGGTCACTGAATATCTATCTTCCCCCACTAATAGTTTGGTCGCAGAATTTATTGGAATGCATTGGCAACAAATATATTTTGGTGGCAGAAAGTATTAACCTGTATTTAATTAACAATTCAAATTATAAGCTTAATATTTATTTTTGGGCTTGTTCCAAATCCTGTACAACCAACACAGCCTATCCAATATCCATATTGCACAATACATTTGCTCATCCAAATAGAAGTATACACAATGTTGGAGAATCCATAATCATTCATTATAAATATCATCATCTATAAGTCTAAAGTCAAGTATACCTATTAACCATACATCAAAATGTTTCATCCATACAATATGTTAAGGTGATAATCATCACCAAACACATCAAAATATAAATTAAAAATCCCAAAATATCTAATCTTGCTATTCATCCAAACAACCAACATGTAGACAAAAATATTCTTATACCAAAAACTGGATTCTGCTTGTAGACAACTCCACCATGATCATCTGAACAAAAGCTATCCATATACCAGAAACTAGATTTTACATGCTCATAACTCCACCATGTATCTGAGAAAGCAAAAAAGAATACATAATCAATAACCACATGTGAAAAATAATAAACTAAAATTCAAGTATAAGTTCACAATGACATTTCGCTTAATTTGGTCCAAATCTCTAAATAACCTACATAATATAAATGAGAATACATACCAACGAGTATTTGTACCACCAGTTGAATACATGGCCCCATCATGATGGATAGATAACTTGTGCATTTGAGTCTTTCCCTTTAAGAACTCTGTCACCGAACTTGTAAGATGTGCAATTTGCTTCTGTTCTTCCTCTCGTTCTTTCTTTTCCTCCTCACGCTCTCTCCTCTCCTGCTCCAATTGCCTCCGCAGCTCCTCACGCTCCATCTTCATCTCCTCCATCTCAGCTTTAAGTTTCTGCAACTCTCCAACATGGTCTTATGACACACGACTAGGTGTGGAAGAAGATGAAGAATTCTGTAATTTAGATTAGCATATAGCCACTACATAATAAGAAAACTAGAATAACTGTCAGATCTACTTGCATAAAAGGATTTCAAAAATATACTTGCAGCAAATTGTCTATTTTACAATAGCCAAAACTATCCCATAGACTGTTTCACAGGCAGTTCACTAAAAATATAGTTAGTATATACTCAAAAACATATTACCTATATATTCATTGTTGCAACAAATGACCGAGATCCTGAATAATGATTGTACTCGAGCTTTTTTCTATTCTTTTTGCCAGCTTTTGATCTCACCTTCAAAAAAATACAAATTAAAAATCTAAAGAAAACATTATGATTGGCTACCTTTGGGGCATTAATACCACACAAAGCATTCCACTCATCAAGTACTGGAACGGAGAGCTTTTCTCCGCCATTCTGGGCAATGAGCTTATCAATTCCTTTTCCAACTGTCTTACCCCGCACGCGCTTTGATGATGAACCTGTTAAAATACTTAAATACTTTAGGCCATAAGACAAACCTGCTAGTGATAGACAAAGAGAACGTAAAAAAAAAAACACAAAACCAGGAGCGGCCCAATATAGTTGGGAGCCTAAGTGAATGAGACATTTTCTTTTTTTATTATAATAATAATAATAAATTTTAATAAGTACAAAATAGTTAAAAAAATGATATGAAAATAGATAGCTGTCAAGTATACTATTTCAACAAAGATGCATGAATCTAACAAAGATAGACAAGAAGCTTCTTCAGTTTAATATAATCCTCGAATAGAAGCATGAAAAAATATTTAGTTTAAAAGAAGTTCCATCCCCCCATCTCCCATCTCCCCCCATCTCCCATCTCCTCTTCGATACCCAAGTTACACCACAGCACGGCAACCCTTCAACCCAAACAGAAAGGAGAAGAAAAAATTAAAAGAATCTCCACCCTCTAAGAAGTCCATCTCCAATCCCCCTATCTTTCTTCCCGATGGCCCAGCTGGATCAGAAGTGACGTGAGGGAAGGAAAACGAAGACCAAAACCAAAGTGAAGTCCATCTCCAATCCCCCTATCCTTCTCCCCTCTGTTTCTCTCCACCCAAAACAAAACTAATATCCCCAAATCCCTCGTCGCTCTCTCTCCCTGCCGGCCCAAGAGAAAGCCCTCGCCCCAAATCCCCTTTGCCTCCTCGCTCTCTCCCCTTCGCCTCCTCGCTATCTCTCCCTGCTGCTCTGACGAGAAGCCCTCCGCGGCGCTGCGGCGGCGGCGAAGGAGGAGGAGCCCTCCGCGGTGGTTGCGGCGGCGGCGAAGGAGGAGAAGCCCTCCTCTTCTTCTTCTTCTCCCGCCTCGCCTCCAAATTTCCCGACAACCCCCGACGACCCCTGGCCACCTCTCCCTCTCCCTCTCCCTCTCCCTCCCGGCCGCGGCCTCTGCTAAATTCCCGAGTTTCTGGCCACCTCGCCCCCAAATTTCCCGACAACCCCCGACGACCCCCGGCCACCTCTCCCTCTCCCTCTCCCTCTCCCTCCCGGCCGCGGCCTCTGCTAAATTCCTGGGTTTCTGGCCGCCTCGCCTCCAAATTTCCGACGACCCCGACAACCCCCGGCCACATCTCCCTCTCCCTCTCCCTCCCGGCCTCTGCTAAATCAAGTTCCAGAACGTACCTTGGGACGCTTGCTGTGGATGCCGAAGAGATGAGCGAACGGCAAATGGGCGAACGGGCGAGGGCGAAGTGCGGTGAAGGCGACGTGCGGGTGAAGGCAAGGAGTTAAAGCGGAATAGAAGAATAGGGAATTAGGGTTTATTTGGTTTCTCACACGTCCCTACATGTATACTTTTCTTGACTAAATTTTTTTTAGTCGCTGAAGGTGAACCTTTAGGGATCAAAATTTAGTCGCCAAAAATTTACCTCCAGCCCGCATGAAATACTGGACTTGCGCCAACTTGGTTTTGATTTTCCGTGATCAAATATGCATTTAGTTGGTGTAGGACAGTCATTCGGTAACTAACAAGGATGCGTGCAAATTTATTTCTAAGCGGATTTTCAATCCTGCCCGTAAGATGTCCAAGAATTCTATATATTTCTTAGCGGATTCCCGTTCCCACGTCTGCATGCCGCGTATCATGTCGATCCGTATATTTATTTGACAAGGAGTCAAGCACCGAGCTCGAGCTTTTAAAATTATATTATAATAATAATAATAAAAATTTAAGTATGAAGAAAAGTTGTGGGATTGAGATTTAGTCGAAGAGACGAGGATATGCCTAAGTGAATTAAGGTGTTAAACGGCACCGTTTGAAAATAAGCCTTTTTTTTTTTTAACTTAGAAATTAGCATCTTACAGGGGCTAATACAACATCTTTTGGTTTTACGGGAACCTTCCACTACCAAAAGTTTGGTCACTAAAAAACTCAAACTTTCTGCCCAATTTTTTCATCGGAAAAAGCCGCCATTCGTAAAAATTTTCCTGGACTAAATTTTTTTTAGTCGCTGGAGGTGAACCTTTAAGGACCAAAAGTTAGTCGCCAAAAGTTTTACTTCCAGCCCGCGCGAAATATTGGACTTGTGCCAACTTGGTATTGTTTTCCGTGACCAAATATGCATTTAGTCGGTGTAGAACAATTATTCAGTAACTAACAAGAATGTTGGTCGCAGATGGCTTTATTTGCAGCGACCAAACTTTAGTCGCCAAACGTTTTACTTCCACCCCGCCAACTTGGTTTTGATTTTCCGCGACCAAATATGCATTTAGTCGGTGTAGGACAATTATTCAGTAACTAATAAGAATGTTGGTCGCAGATGGCCTTATTTGCAGTGACCAAACTTTAGTCGCCAAACATTTTACCTCCACCCCGCCAACTTAGTTTTGATTTTCCACGACCAAATATGCATTTAGTTGGTGTAGGACAATCAATCAGTAACTAACAAGGATGTTGGTCGCAAATAGCCTTATTTGCAGCGACTACTACTCATTTAGTCACCGAAAGTGGTCGCTGAAAGTGTATTTTCTTGTAGTGATGTCTATCCACTCGTTAGTGACTTGCTTGATGTTGCAGTAGTATGACTGGTCCTTTGACCTGCGATGCTTCGGCTGCTCACAGTGAGATTATTGTAGTTTGACTGCACACATACATGGTCTCTAGCTATATGGGTCCATGCAGTGTAGATTGGCTGCAGTAGGTTCACTGTAGGAGTAGGGTATGCACCTATATACTAGAAATTAGGATTTCTAGTGGGTACTGCGGTCCCACCGATTTACATGCCACCTCACCTAACAGTTATTGGCGACACATAAATGGATGAGTGTACAACTCTTGTACAATGCTTCTCAAGCATGTTGCAGTGCTACTTGGTCTCTAAGTCATGAAGACCTCACCTAACAGTTATTGGTCATATTTCTTAGTTAAGTCAGACCCACCGTATAACTGTAGAAATAAAGTTATCATTGGGTCCTCACCTAACAGTTATTGGTGCCCAACCCCACCTTTACCCCTACAACATCTCATGTCTATAGAGAGGTCCAGCCCCCCGATGCAACTTGCCCACTGTGTCCAGCCGAGACAAGTCAACATCAGAAAGACCTTAGCAGCTCTACTACGGTGGAAGACCTATGGACTTAATATTGGTTAATCATGTCTTAGTGTTTACAACATTGAGCTCTTCATAAGAGGTAATCGAACAATTGGCCAGGTAAGCAGGTAGGAGGCTCCCCTTACTCAGAGAGTAAGTCCTAATTAAGTAACCACCTTTCATGCTTTTCTAGACACCAATTAGATCAATTAATCTAATATGACTCGCTCATGTTGGTTCACTCTCGACTGATTGAGGAGGTTTTAGTTTAGGTCTCATTGGGATTGCTCTACTAGATTGCATCATATGTAAATCTATCTATCCCGCTTACATTCGCATCACATGCAAACGACACATCACAAGCAGTTATAATCGCAGCAATAAGTAAAAGCTGAATTTTAAATAGGTGATGATCATGGATTCTAATTAGGCTAATCAACTCTTGATCCAACACCATCAACCGCTCAGATCGCCATTCATTTCATGTACTATCTTCGACTGATCGTTGACGTACATTACATCATAGAAATACAACAGATATAGAATAAATTACATCCCTTTTAGGAGGCACGCAGGCCCCTTAAAACATCAAATAAGATGCATGCAAGCATTTAAAAAATATTACATGACATTACAGATCACATCGCAGGTCTTTACATTTGATACCAAAAGAATTTGAATCCTATGATCATCACGACATGCATCTTATGCATGATTTTATCTAATCTAATTTTAATTTTATTATGCAACCATCTGAGATCCATATCATGCAATGCCTTAATTTTAAACATCATAATCATATCATAATTTTAAAACTAACATCGTGTTGCCCAGATAGACAACCCAAGAGGGGGGGGGTGAATTGGGTTTTAAAATAATTTAGATAATTTAAAACGTTATGGATGATTAATTAAAAACTATTGCAAGTTATTTAATTAATTACTATGTGCTGTGAGTAATATGAAATGAGAAGAGGGAGAGACAATCAATCACAAACACAAGTTTTATAGTGGTTCGGAGCTATCCCTTGCTCCTACGTCCACTCCCCAAGTTTCTCTTGGGAATTCACTATAACCCCCTTTGGATTACAGCCGGTTGTTTTGCAAGCTCACAACCAAACTTGTTGTTTTACGAGCTCACAACGAACTCGGTCGGTTCTTCCAGGCTCACCGACTAGAACCGTCACCGATTGTTTTCCCAGGCTCACAATCAAACCCTTACACACGTTGGTTTTAAAACCGGCTCACCAACCAACCTTGAACCCCTTGATTCAATCCCCTGATTGAATCAAGTAAATACACGAGATGGAAGAAAACAGAAAATAGCTTCTCAAAAAGCAGATTTAAAACAATATAATCGTAAAGGAGTTAGAAGCCCTCAAACGCTTTTAAGATGGTGAAGAGGTGTGGCTTCTGGAACTCCGGTCTCCTCTTGAAAGAGTGGTCGACTTGAAAGCAGGAGGAGGAAGCTTTGAATGCTGGGAAGATGTTGGTGGAGCAGTAAATGCAGATCTCCCCTTTTTCTCGTTTAAGAGCACTTGCAAAGCTTGAAAACTCGAATGCTTGGAGTGGAATGTGTATTCTCTATCTTGCTACAGTCTTCTGTGGCTATTTAAGCCAACCCCCACGGAAACTAGCCGTTACTCTACTTTTTCTGGCCGTTCTGCACACTCTGCGCAGCCTGACAATGTGACCGTTGGTGGGTTGGAGTCGACTCGCGCGATCAGGAATCGACTCGGCTGTAGCAGGAGTCGACTCGAGCTTTTCCGGAGTCGACTCGGCAACTGTTCCAAGTTTGAATTAAAGTTGCCGTCTTGACTGGGAGTCGACTCGTCTTGACCCGGAGTCGACTCGCCAACTTCTGGCGCTGACCTGGCAATTTTGGAGTCTGCTCATCCTCTGAAGTCCGTGGACCCAAATTTGAATTTTGTCCACTCGAGTCGACTCGTCTATCTTGGGAGTCGACTCGAATCTCAGAGCCCGAACTCCCGATTCTCTGACTTTTGGCTCATCCAGTCTTGGAGTCGACTCGAACTTTCTTGGAGTCGACTCGGCTCTCAGTTTCCGAAAGTTGGTCTTCTGCCTTTTGACGTGAAGCTTGTCTTGGAGTCGACTCGAGCTGTCTGGGAGTCGACTCGAATCTCAGAGCCCGAACTCCCGATTCTCTGACTTTTGGCTCATCCAGTTTTGGAGTCGACTCGAACTTTCTTGGAGTCGACTCGGCTCTCAGTTTCCGAAAGTTGGTCTTCTGCCTTTTGACGTGAAGCTTGTCTTGGAGTCGACTCGAGCTGTCTGGGAGTCGACTCGAATCTCAGAGGCAGTAACATGGTTTTCTGTCTGTCGATGGTCGCACAGTCTTGGAGTCGACTCGCGTACTGCGGGAGTCGACTCGAATCTCAGAGTCCATAAAACGCTCTCTGACTTTTTCTTTGTGTACCGCTGGGAGTCGACTCGCGTTCCACTGGAGTCGACTCGAATCTAAGATCTGAAAAACTGCTCTTTTATCCTTCTGTCTGTTTTCAGTCGGAGTCGACTCATACTGATTAGGAGTCGACTCGAGCTCGTGCCAGTGACCTTGATACGCTTGGAGTCGACTCGTGAAACTCGGGAGTCGACTCGAATCTCAGACATTGGTTCATGCAGAGTTCTTAACTTATCCAAAAGGTTATGAACCAAGTCTAGAGACACTGAGCAGGATTTTCACTGAAACACTCAATTGAATTCATTAGTAATCACACGATATACTCAAATGCTTTGAGCTCATCAAAATCAAACGGGGTTTTAATCAATCACTCCACAATCTCCCCCTTTTTGATGATGACAAAACTTTGAGTATATGTAAAATGAATTGCTCAATAAGTAATGAAATAAAATCCATAAATGAATTCAAATGTCTGAAAAATTTAATTTATCCAAGTTTGAAAGGTGTGAAACATTTAAATTTCGGAGTTAAAGCTCCCCCTTTCATTTGGAATTATATAAGCCTTCATATTATGCAATCAATTGTTTGGCTTATATGTTATTAATGATTTATCTTGATTAAAATTCAGATTCTCCCCCTCAACATATGCATTCAACTAGTTTTGATTTTCTGAATTTCCTTTTAATGCTTTGAAATTTTTGAACTGAATTTTTGTTTTTAGAGGGAAAATCTGTCAATTTGTTCTTGAGTACGATTCAGCTAATCTCCGAATATTCCTTGAATAGATTCTGGAGATTACTCCATTAGGAGCTCCAAAAGACAGATAATGAGCCTCGAGGTACCGAATCCACTGAGAACAAATTTGTGTGTGTTTTTAAGAGTTCTTTTACATATTTTATCCATATTTCTCCCCTTTTTACATATTTTATACATATTTCTCCCCCTTTTTGTCATCATATCAAAAAGGAAGCACTCACACACAATCAATGGCACAAATGGCACAATCAAACATCAAATGGCACAGTCAATTGGCACAGAAATGAAGATAAGATGTCTACTCATTGTATTGATATGAAGATGAATACATTTGAGCATACTATAAGTAAAGCAAGAACAATACAAAAGAAGACAAAACACCACTCAAAATCATCTATGACCTCCTCGAGGATGTGGCTCCACCTCTCGAGGATACATCTCCTCCTCTGGAGGATGTAGCTCCTCCTCTCGAGGATGTGGCTCCTCCTCTCGAGGATGCATCTCCACCTCTCGAGGATGTGACTCCTCCTCTCAATCGGCTCTGCTCCATGAGGAGGGCGACTGCCTCTGTCACATGGCCAAGCTGTGTGATGATAGACGTGGTGGCTCTGCTGTGCGTAGTGGAAAGCTCGGTCACCGACGTCTGAAGCCCAGTCACCGAGGTCTGAAGTGCATCCAGCTTGTCGATGAGTACATTCGACAAGCGCTCGGCCCCCTCGGTGGTGGTGTGCATGTCACGGCCTATCTCCTCTCGAAACTGTCGAGTGGTGCTCGTGATCTTACTCATGTTGCGGAACTGGGCCTGCATCAAATCCCTCATATTATATATCTCTTCCCGCACTTTAGCCGTCATGTCTGTTACGGCGGTCAAGGATGGCACCAATGCAGAGGATGGAGTGGGAGCAGGAGTGGGTGCAGGAGTGGGAGCTGGCACGGAACCTCGGAGCTCCCGGAGCAGCTCGTCTCTCAAATCTCGGACGATCTCCTGCCGCAGCTCCCGGAGCTGCTCTGGATCAATACGGACCTCCATAGGTGGTGGAGCTGAGGAGGAAGGTCCGGCAGAGGTAGTAGGAGCAGGAGGAGTGGATGGAAGGTCTGGATGGTCTGGGGAGTCTGGGTAGTCAAAATCTGGCTCAGGACTGGGTGATGGTCTGGTGGTCTGAGCAGTGAGAGTGGACTTCCTAACCCAGATCCCGTCTTTCTTCCGAAATTCCATCCTGTGCATGGTCCCCGTACCCAAGCGATCAGTCCATCGCAAGGCACGAGAGGGTTCCCTCTCAGGAATGGAAATTTCGTACTGCCTGAACAGGAGAGTGAATATCATCCCGTATGGGAGGGAGAGCCTAGGTCTATCCAGGGGCTCACACATATACCTATAAATGAGCTTGGGGAAGTTGACCGGGGTGTCCTGAAGAATGTAAGACATAATAGCTAGGTCCCTCTCATTCACAAAATCAAATCTCCCTGTCTTAGGGAAGATGGACCTGGACAAAATGCTCAAAAGGATTCTCACTTCAATAGGAAGTGAGCTAGCAGATACTTCATCTAGGGGGGACTGAGGTGGCTGCCCTAAGACGATCGTAAGGGCCTCAAATCTATCCTCAGGATGTGCAGGAGCTACCCCTACTAATGGAAGGTGGAGGATATGGGCAATGAGATCCTCCGTGACACGTAATGGGACACCTAATACGGTGCCCTCAATACCTCCATCTCCCCGATGGACGGTACTGTAGAACTCTTGAACTAGGCCAGGATAGGTGGGAAGGTCCAAGGTGAGGAAGTACTCTAGACCCTGGGCTCTAAGCCTATCGCCTATGGTGAATCCTTCCCGGGAGAGGAAGTCGAAATCGACATACCTCCCGGTGGAAACGGCCTTCCCGGCCAATGGTCTAACATGAACCACCCTAGGCGGGGAACGATCCGGAGGTGGTTGCCTCGCGGGATCATGCCGCGCCTTGGAGCGCCGCTCGGGAACGGCCGCGGGACGGGACCTCTTCCTAACGACGGCCTTACGAGGCATCTTGACCTAAACGGGAAGAAAATACCTTGAGGACGATGAAGGACGGACAGAGGAGGCTCGGGACGGACCGGAAATGACCTAGGAACGGACGGAAACTCAATGTCCGGCGAAGAATCGACGGGAGAAGGCCTAAGAGACGATCGGGGATGACCTAGGAGTCGGCTCTAGGGCTTTGTGAACAGTGGCGGCTTGAGGAAAAGTGTTTGCGAAACGACAAACCTAGGGTTAAAAAGTCGGATCCCGACTGCGAGTCGACTCCCCTGAGTCTCGAGTCGACTCGACCTCGAGTCGACTCCAGAATATGCGCGAGTCGACTCCTCCTTTGCTGCCAACTTTGCGAGTCGACTCCCGCAAATGCGCGAGTCGACTCCCCCTTAGGAGCCGGCTCTGAACCTTACTCGAGTCGTCTCTAACCTTGGCACGTATTTAAAAATCATGCTATAGCCGTGCCAAATGAGGGAAAATCACCTAATTAAGGACTGATTTGATGATCATTGAATAGAAACTCTATTTTAACCTCATCAAAATCAATTAATCTAGTGGAAACTCCCACTAGGATGGATCAATCACTCCTAATCCCCTTCTAAGCACACTAAACCTCTCTTCACTTAGGGGTTTTGTGAAAATATCTGCTAATTGATTATCAGTACACACAAAGTGGAGTGACACATCACCATTCAATACATGATCTCTTATGAAGTGATGTCTTATCTCAATGTGTTTAGTTCTTGAGTGTTGAATTGGATTTTTAGTTAGATTTATGGCACTTGTGTTATCACAATTAATGGGGATTGCATCTTGTTTAATGCCATAATCTTCTAATTGTTGTTTAATCCATAAGATTTGTGCACAGCAACTCCCGGCTGCAACATATTCAGCTTCTGCAGTGGATAATGCAACCGAGTTTTGTTTCTTGCTAAACCATGAGATTAGGTTTTCTCCTAGAAATTGACAAGACCCGCTGGTACTTTTTCTATCAAGTTTACATCCAGCGAAGTCTGAATCTGTGTACCCTATTAAGTTTAGACTAGATTCTTTAGAGTACCACAGTCCTATGTTCTTAGTTCCTATTAAGTATTTAAAGATTCTTTTAACTGCAGCTAGGTGTGATTCTTTAGGATTAGCCTGATATCTAGCACACATGCACACACTAAACATAATATCAGGTCTACTTGCAGTAAGATACAGTAAAGAACCTATCATACCTCTATAAAGTTTTTGATCGACGGATTTACCTGATTCATCTTGGTCTAACTTACATGATGAGCTCATGGGGGTGCTGATTGATTTGTTTCCCTCCATATCAAACTTCTTGAGCATCTCCTTGATATATTTTGCTTGATTGATGAAGATGCCTTCTTCAGATTATTTGATTTGAAGCCCGAGGAAGTAGTTCAGCTCTCCCATCATGCTCATCTCAAACTCACTCTGCATCAAATCAGCAAACTCTTCGCAGAGGCGATTGTTAGTAGCACCAAAAATGATATCATCAACATAAATCTGTACTAATAACATATCCTTATTTTGCTTTTTCAGAAATAATGTTGTGTCTACATTTCCCCTAGAGAATTCATGTTCTAATAGGAATTTACTAAGTCTCTCATACCATGCTCTAGGTGCTTGTTTTAACCCATAAAGTGCTTTGTTTAGTTTATACACATGATTAGGGTATTGATGGTTTTCAAAACCAGGAGGTTGTTCTACATACACCTCCTCATTAATATACCCATTTAAAAATGCACTCTTTACATCCATTTGAAATAGTTTGAAATCCTTAGAGCATGCATATGCTAATAATAGTCTAATAGCCTCAAGTCTAGCTACGGGAGCAAAGGTTTCATCAAAGTCTATACCTTCTTCTTGATTATAACCCTTTGCTACTAGTCTAGCCTTATTCCTTATAACAATTCCATTTTCATCTAGCTTATTTTTATATATCCATTTTGTACCTATAATTGGATATTCAGAAGGTCTCTCTACTAGTTCCCACACTTTGTTTCTAGTAAATTGGTTTAGTTCTTCTTGCATTGCATTTATCCAATTTACATCATTTTCGGCTTCTTCTATATGTTTGGGCTCAAAGTGTGAAACAAAGGCTAGATGATTATTCAAATTCCTAAGGGATGCTCTAGTCCTAACCGGTTGTGATGGATCATCTAGAATTAGTTCCTTAGGATGCCCATGAGCATACCTCCAAGCTTTTGTTAACCCATGATCCGCTATAGGCTCTTGGTTTGATGATTCTCCTTCAATCAACTTTTGATCATCTTGTAATCCCATCTCATCTATCTTTTCTTCAAGTATTTCAATATCATCATCAAAATTAACCTTCTTACTAGATGAGATGTCACTAGAGTCATCAAAAACTACATGTATAGATTCTTCTATAACTAGGGTTCTTTTATTAAAGACTCTATAGGCTTTACTAGTTGTAGAATAACCTAAGAATATTCCTTCATCAGATTTAGGATCAAATTTCCCTAGATTATCTTTCCCATTATTATGTACAAAACACCTACATCCAAAAACATGAAAATAGTTAACCTTTGGTTTTCTGTTTTTCCACAGTTCATATGGTGTTTTCTTTATGATGGGTCTTAATAGAACTCTATTTAATATATGGCAAGAAGTATTAATGGCTTCTCCCCAAAAGTACTTAGGGAGGTTACTTTCACATAACATCGTTCTAGCCATTTCCTCTAGTGTTCTATTTTTCCTTTCCACAACTCCATTTTGTTGTGGTGTCCTAGGTGCTGAGAAATTATGGGTTATCCCCTTTTTACTACAAAATTCATCAAATAATTGATTTTCGAATTCGGTACCATGGTCACTTCTAATAGCTATAACTGAGGATTCTCTAGCATTTGTTACTTCCTTATGGAACTTCTTAAACATAGAAAATGCTTGATCCTTATGCGCTAGAAACATGACCCATGTGTACCTAGAGTAATCATCTACTATAACTAGACCATATTTATTTCCACCTAGGCTTGTTATTCTAGTTGGACCAAATAAGTCCATATGTAATAGTTCTAATGGCCTAGAGGTAGAGACACATTTTATAGATTTAAATGAGTTCCTAGATTGTTTGCCAAATTGACATGCTTCACAAATTTTGTTCTTTTCAAATTTTAATTTTGGCAAACCTATCACGGAATCTCTTTTAACAAGTTTAGTTATTGTGTCCATGCTTGCATGACCTAACTTACGGTGCCATAACCAACTAGCATCACTTTCTTTAGTTTCATTAACAACTAAACATTGGTTATGTTTTGCTAGATCTTCTAGGTCTACCACATATACATTTCCATGTCTAATCCCTTTAAAAACTAAGCTATGATCATTAGGATTTGTTATAATGCATAGTGATGGTTTAAACATAACATCATATCCTTTATCACATAATTGACTAATGCTTAACAAGTTATGCTTAAGACCATCAACATATCTAACATTATCTATAAAAGTAGAAGGGGTGATTTGAACTTTACCAATACCAATGATGTGACCTTGGTTGTTGTCTCCAAAAGTCACAGCACCTCCCTTCTTAGCTTCAAGGGTGAAAAATTGATCTTTATCACCCGTCATGTGCCTTGAGCAGCCACTATCCAAATACCAGCAATTTTTGTTGACCTTGGCTGCAAGACACTCCTACACAAGCAAATCATGTCATCTTAGGTACCCAAGTTTTCTTGGGTCCTTCATGGTTAGTCAAGTTGGTTCCTTTTGGAACCCATACCCTTTTAATTTTTCTTTTAGTTTTACTTTTCCTAAAATTACATACATTTGCTTTATGACCTATTGTACCACAACAAAAGCAGGTTATTTTCTTAGTTTTTGTTTCCCCAGCTTTAACAAAGAAGTTACTAAGAAGTTTTTGCTTATTCCTTGGTTTATACCCTAAACCCGCTTTATTAAATACCGCACGTTGACTATTTAGTATCATGTTTAATTTTCAGAGCTATATGTGAATTTTTCAACTATGGGTTTATATTTGTTAAGTTCTTTGGTTATTGTTTGTTTTTCGGCTTTTAGATCATTAAGTTCTTTAGTGAGATCCTTATCTAAGGTTTGTTTACATTTTTTAAATTCTGAAAATTCCTTAGTTAGTTTTTCATTTTCTTTAGTTAAGGTGTTAGTCTTTTGAGTTAATAGTTGGTTACTTGTTTTAAGTTCTATATTTTCTTTGGTGATTAAATCCTTATCCTTAACTAATTTATCGTATTTATGTAAGTATGATTGATTAGCTAATTTTAGTTCTTTATTCTTAAGATTTATGGCCTTATATTCTACCATCAGTTCATTAAATGCATCATAAAGTTCATCAAAAGAAAAATCGGAATGCGTATCGGAAGTTACCTCGTCTTCGTTGGCCATGAAGCAGAAATTGGCCTTTTCTTCTTGTTCCTCGTCAGATGAGGAGGATGATGAGTCGGAGTCGGATAGTGTAGTGACAAGAGCTTTCTTCTTCTTGTACTTACTCCCCTTCTTCAGTAAGGGGCATTCAGCTCTTATGTGACCCGGCTTCTTGCACTCGTAACACCCAATCCCCTCGTTTTCTCTTTCCTTACCTTTGTCCTTCCGGTAGAAATTTGAGGGCCCTCTCCTTTGATGATAAGACTTCTTGTGGTTGATGAATTTCTTGAATTTGCGCACAAGAAGAGCCTCACCACCATCTTCCTCATCTTCTTCTTCTTCACTGCTGCTGCTGCAAGATAAGTCCTTGTTAGAAGAAGTAGATTTTAAAGCTATTACCTTTTTCTTATGGGAAGACTCTTCCTCGTTGTGTTGTTTCATGGTGAGCTCGTGAGTCATCAGGGATCCAAGGAGCTCTTCAAGTGGAAGCTTGTTCAAGTCTTTAGCTTCTTGGATCGCCGTCACTTTAGCTTCCCAAGACCTTGGTAGACACCGAAGGATTTTCCTGACAAGATCACTGTTAGTATAACTCTTGCCAAGGCTTTTTAGGCCATTGACAATGTCAGTAAACCTAGTGAACATACTAGTGATTGTCTCATTAGAATCCATTTTAAATAGTTCATACTTATGAACCAATATATTAATTTTGGATTCTTTAACTTGATTTGTGCCCTCATGGGTCACTTCAAGCCTATCCCAGATCTCTTTTGCAGAGTTGCAAGTAGAGACCCTATTGAATTCATTTCGGTCTAAGGCACAATAAAACACGTTCATAGCCTTAGAGTTTAGTTGTGCCTTCCTCATGTCATGTTCATCCCAATCCTTTTCTAGTTTGGGTACCTTGACACCATCTATATATATGGACGGGATGTATGGGCCATTTACTACAATGGTCCACATCTCATAGTCTTGGGATTGGATGAATATTCTCATCCTAGTCTTCCAATATGAGTAGTCAGATCCATTGAAGAAAGGGGGTCTTTGGGTGGACTGACCCTCAATGTGAGAAGATCCAAATGGGGTTGTCATTTTGATCTTTTAACTCTTGAGTGGAAGAGTTTTTGGCTCTGATACCACTTGTTGCCCAGATAGACAACCCAAGAGGGGGGGGTGAATTGGGTTTTAAAATAATTTAGATA
Source organism: Phoenix dactylifera (assembly GCF_009389715.1). Lineage (NCBI taxonomy): Eukaryota > Viridiplantae > Streptophyta > Magnoliopsida > Arecales > Arecaceae > Phoenix > Phoenix dactylifera. The sequence continues at coordinate 178,535 of NW_024068088.1, read as the reverse complement.
ATTTAAAACGTTATGGATGATTAATTAAAAACTATTGCAAGTTATTTAATTAATTACTATGTGCTGTGAGTAATATGAAATGAGAAGAGGGAGAGACAATCAATCACAAACACAAGTTTTATAGTGGTTCGGAGCTATCCCTTGCTCCTACGTCCACTCCCCAAGTTTCTCTTGGGAATTCACTATAACCCCCTTTGGATTACAGCCGGTTGTTTTGCAAGCTCACAACCAAACTTGTTGTTTTACGAGCTCACAACGAACTCGGTCGGTTCTTCCAGGCTCACCGACTAGAACCGTCACCGATTGTTTTCCCAGGCTCACAATCAAACCCTTACACACGTTGGTTTTAAAACCGGCTCACCAACCAACCTTGAACCCCTTGATTCAATCCCCTGATTGAATCAAGTAAATACACGAGATGGAAGAAAACAGAAAATAGCTTCTCAAAAAGCAGATTTAAAACAATATAATCGTAAAGGAGTTAGAAGCCCTCAAACGCTTTTAAGATGGTGAAGAGGTGTGGCTTCTGGAACTCCGGTCTCCTCTTGAAAGAGTGGTCGACTTGAAAGCAGGAGGAGGAAGCTTTGAATGCTGGGAAGATGTTGGTGGAGCAGTAAATGCAGATCTCCCCTTTTTCTCGTTTAAGAGCACTTGCAAAGCTTGAAAACTCGAATGCTTGGAGTGGAATGTGTATTCTCTATCTTGCTACAGTCTTCTGTGGCTATTTAAGCCAACCCCCACGGAAACTAGCCGTTACTCTACTTTTTCTGGCCGTTCTGCACACTCTGCGCAGCCTGACAATGTGACCGTTGGTGGGTTGGAGTCGACTCGCGCGATCAGGAATCGACTCGGCTGTAGCAGGAGTCGACTCGAGCTTTTCCGGAGTCGACTCGGCAACTGTTCCAAGTTTGAATTAAAGTTGCCGTCTTGACTGGGAGTCGACTCGTCTTGACCCGGAGTCGACTCGCCAACTTCTGGCGCTGACCTGGCAATTTTGGAGTCTGCTCATCCTCTGAAGTCCGTGGACCCAAATTTGAATTTTGTCCACTCGAGTCGACTCGTCTATCTTGGGAGTCGACTCGAATCTCAGAGCCCGAACTCCCGATTCTCTGACTTTTGGCTCATCCAGTCTTGGAGTCGACTCGAACTTTCTTGGAGTCGACTCGGCTCTCAGTTTCCGAAAGTTGGTCTTCTGCCTTTTGACGTGAAGCTTGTCTTGGAGTCGACTCGAGCTGTCTGGGAGTCGACTCGAATCTCAGAGCCCGAACTCCCGATTCTCTGACTTTTGGCTCATCCAGTTTTGGAGTCGACTCGAACTTCCTTGGAGTCGACTCGGCTCTCAGTTTCCGAAAGTTGGTCTTCTGCCTTTTGACGTGAAGCTTGTCTTGGAGTCGACTCGAGCTGTCTGGGAGTCGACTCGAATCTCAGAGGCAGTAACATGGTTTTCTGTCTGTCGATGGTCGCACAGTCTTGGAGTCGACTCGCGTACTGCGGGAGTCGACTCGAATCTCAGAGTCCATAAAACGCTCTCTGACTTTTTCTTTGTGTACCGCTGGGAGTCGACTCGCGTTCCACTGGAGTCGACTCGAATCTAAGATCTGAAAAACTGCTCTTTTATCCTTCTGTCTGTTTTCAGTCGGAGTCGACTCATACTGATTAGGAGTCGACTCGAGCTCGTGCCAGTGACCTTGATACGCTTGGAGTCGACTCGTGAAACTCGGGAGTCGACTCGAATCTCAGACATTGGTTCATGCAGAGTTCTTAACTTATCCAAAAGGTTATGAACCAAGTCTAGAGACACTGAGCAGGATTTTCACTGAAACACTCAATTGAATTCATTAGTAATCACACGATATACTCAAATGCTTTGAGCTCATCAAAATCAAACGGGGTTTTAATCAATCACTCCACACATCGCATGATCGATCTAACAAAATCAGCATGCTGAAAATTTCAGCATCACGAAATTTCAGCACGCAGAATTTTTCAGCATGCATAATAATTAAAAAATCAAAACTAATTTATAATCAATTAATTATTATCTTAATTGGATCCCCAAAACCATGGCTCTGATACCACTGTTGGTTCACCCCGCAGCGGCGCGACGATCGCGGCAGAATCCGCATGCCGGGCCCGGTGCATCGCATACGCCGGAACAGGATCGGGTGGATTTCAAAAATTTTCTGAATCAGAACGATTCAGAACCCTTTTGAAATCCACCCGATTCTGTTCCGGCGAATGATTCAGAACCCTTTTGAAATCCACCCGATCCTATTTCGGCGTATGCGATGCACTGGGCCTGACATGCGGATTCCGCCACGATCGTCGCGCCGCTGCGGGGTGAACCAACAGATTTGAGGTGCCATATTTTTCTGAAAAATAGCCCCACGCCTCCTCTTTCCTCATGCCAAAAATTAGCCAAAAATAAAGAGGATAGGCACCACTGCTTTTAGGGATAAGGATGAGATGTCTTTCTTCTCCAAGAAATAAAGCTAGGGTCCTAAATTTTAGGAATTCTTCTCCATAATAAATTCTAATTATTTGGACTCTTAATCCTCATCAAATAAGGACTCTTAACTGACTTGAGTCAATTTCGATCCAATTGGGTCAAGTTCGATCAATTAGGTTATGCCCAATCGGCTTGGGTCGAACCCGATCGAATTAGGTCAAACCCTAATTTAGCCCAAATTGAATCTAATTCAATTTGGCTTAATTAAAGTCAATAATTCAATCAAATTGAATTTATTAGTAATCCAATTACTAATTAACCCTCCAATAATTCAATAATTATTTTAATGCAACTTTTGCTTAGGATAATTTGTCAATCAAATTGACCAAATTATCCCTGAATGATTCTTAATCATCAATCAGCCATTTGATCAATCTAGAAACTTCTATGCGTGTGACCCCATAGGTTTGAACCTAAGCCGGTAGCACAAGAACAACTTCTTGTACTAATTGAAATGACCATCTAGCAATGGTACCCGACGTCCGGATAGGCCGATTGCAAAGCAACATTCAAGAACTCTTGAACTATGGTTACCGTATAATTTATCTCTATGACTCCTAAATGCCAGGATGACTTCAGAGTTCTGTCAACTCTGTAATAAGTGCATCCATGATGTGATTCAACTTTAGAAATTCTGTGACTCCTCACAAGGATTATCCTGGCCAAGGTTTTGCTAAATTGAACACAAGGCATTATCTTCTATTTCCAGAAAGGGTCAATTCCATCTTGACTCACAACTGACTACGCAAGTACTTGACTGTACCCAGTGACCTTCCGTCACTGAATTAGAAATTCAGGTAATACAGTACCAAAGTACAGTGAGTTGCTTGCTAGTCACAGGTTGCGGTCTCAGGTTAGAGCTCCAAACTTATACCTATATCCACTCGGAACATCTCTTGACAGTAGAGCATTTCGAAATTGGTCACGTTCAGTGAAATATACTCCTACACTTTACCTGTGTGACATATCAGTATCTCTACACTTCTTGGTTAAGAGGACAACCAACGCATATGTCACACAACGACCTAATCTCGATAATGCTGTCATCCTAGTAACAGCATATCATTTGATCGCGAACAGTTTTAAGGACTTGAAGATAAATCCTCCTTTATCATAAAACAAGTCCTAAGGACTTCATCATATAAAAGTTCATTTGAAGATGTACAATGAAATGATGAATAATGCCAAATAATACTTTATTAATTTATCAATTCATTTACAAAATTCAATCATCAACATGCTGACGATTGATATTTAGGATACAATTCCCAACAACTCCCATTTAGCCTAAAGCCAATTGGCACAGTATCTAATACCCATCTTCGACTTGTGTTCGTTGAACTCTTTGATGCCGAGGACTTTGGTAAATAGATCAGCCAGATTTTCTTTTGTATCAATCTTCTGAAGATCAATGTCACCTCGTTCGACGATCTCTCGAACTAGGTGGTAGCAACGTAGAATATGCTTGGTCCACTGATGTGCTTTGGGTTCTCTTGCTTGAGCTATAGCTCCAGTGTTGTCACAAAATACAGTCACTAGACCATCAATGGAGGGTGTCACTCCAAGCTCAATGATGAACTTTCACAACCATACAGCTTTCTTGGCGGCATCAGATGCTGCGATGTATTCTGCTTCACATGTAGAATCTGCCACTGTATATTGCTTGGAACTCTTTCAGCAGATGGCCCCATCCTTAAGAGTAAAGATATATCCCGACGCGCTCTTGCTATCATCTTGATCTGATTGAAAATTTGAATCGGTATATCTCTCAAGTTTTAAGTCAGAATCACCGTAGATAAGCCACTGGTCTTTAGTATTTCTCAAATACTTAAAGATGGTTTTTACAACCTTACAGTGGTTGCTACCTGGATCAGACTAGTATCTGCTCACTACTCCTAGTGAGTATTCCACGTCTGGTCTAGAACATGCCATGACATACATTATAGATCCCACTGCCGAAGCATATAGAATTCTATCCATACTCTCTCTTTCTTGAGGGGTTGTCGGACATTCCCTCTTAGAGAGGTTAATTCCATGGCCCATCGGAAGATAGCCTTTCTTGGAATTAATCATACTGAACCTCTTCAGTATAGTATCAATGTATGTGGATTGGGATAATCCAAGCAATCTTCAAGATCTATCTCTATAAATCTTCATCCATAGAATGTAAGATGCTTCTTCCAAATCCTTCATGGCAAAATAAGATGATAGCCAAACCTTTATTCCTTATAATGCAGAAATGTCATTTTCGATTAGAAGAATGTCATCCACATACAAAACAAGAAATTTAATAACTCAACCATTTGCCCATTTATAAATGCAAGGTTCCTCTTCATTCTTAATGAAGCCATACGATTTGATCACTTTATCAAATCATATGTTCCAACTCCATGAAACTTGCTTTAATCCATAAATGGATTTTTGAAGCTTGCACACCTTAGACTCATCTGTAGATATAAAACCTTCAGGTTGCATCATATACACCTCCTCTTCTAAATCTCCATTTAGAAAAATGGTCTTTACATCCATTTGCCTGATTTTATAATCTAAGTGTGCTGCTATCGCAAGCATAATCCGAATGAGTTTGAGCATTGCCACAGGAAAAAACGTCTCGTCATAGTCAATACCACAACGCTGACGATATCCTTTGGCAACCAGACGGACTTTATAGGTCTCTACCTTTCCATCTGCGCCCCGTTTTCTTTTGAAAATCCACTTACACCCTATGGGTTTAATCCCTTCGGGTGGGTCAACTAATGTCCATACATCATTGACCTTCATGGATTTCATTTCGGATTGCATGGCCCCAAGCCATGCATCAGAGTCATACCTCTGCATTGCATCCATGTAGGTGATCGCTTCAAGAAGATGGAGGATGGACATGAGGATGAAGGAGAAGAAGGGATGGAGGCCCTCAAAAAAAATTTTTATAATTTTTTGAAATCTCTAAATATGGTATATTTTGAACCCAAGGCATGGGGATCTTTTATAGCCAAAAGACCCCCCCACGCCCCACACCTAATTTAGCCAACTAATTTGGCTGATAAAATCTCCAAAAAATTCTGGTGGTTTGGTAGCTAAGAGGAGATAAATATATCCAAATTTCGTACATTTTGGATCCATAAAAGATAGGAATTCATGCATCCAAAGTTCAGCCGCAGACTACCCTATTTTATGCGCCATGCAATCCCTACAAATTAGGAAATTCATCTAAATCTTTTTAGGAAGATTTGAGGCACCATTTTTATAGAAAATATAGCCCCATGCCTTCTCTCTTCTAAAGCTAATTTTTGGCCAAAAATAAAGAGGATAGGTTTGAAAAATATTGGGGATAAATCAAGGTATCATTCTTCTCCAAGAAGATAAGGATGGGTTCCTAAAATTTAGGGATTCTTCTTCTTATCCAATTCTGATTATTTGGACTCATAATCCTCATCAAATAAGGTCTTCTAATTGATTTGGATAAAGCCCAATCCAATTGGATCAAGTTTCATCAATTGGGTCAAGCTCAATCTACTTGCGTTGAACCCAATCCAATTAGATCAAACCCTGATGCAACCCAAATTGAATCCTATTCAATTTGGCTCAACCTAAGCCCAATTACTCAATCAAATTAAGTTCATTAGCAATCTAATTGTTAATTAATCCTTTAACAATTCAATAATTATTTTAATGCAACTTTTGCTTAGGATAATTTATCAATCGAATTGACCAAATTATCCCTGAATGATTCTTAATCATCAATCAACCATTTGATCAACCTAGAAACTTCTATGTGTGTGACCTCATAAGTTTGAACCTAAGCTGATAGTATAGGAACGTCTTCCTATACTAATCGATGTGACCATTTAGCAATGGTACCCAACATCCGGATAGGCCGAATATATACGAAGCAAATATTCTAGAATCCTGGACTATAGTTACTGTATAATTCAATCCCTTTGACTTTTAATGCCAGGATGACTTAGAGCTCACTGTCAACCCTATAATTACTACATCCATTATGTGATTAACTTTAGATATCCCGTGACTCCTCACTGGGATTATCTTGGCCAAGGTTTTGCTAAATTAATTAAAAAATATTATCTCCTATTTTCAGGAGGGATCAAATCCATCTCGACTCACAACTGACTACGCAGGTACTTGACTGCACCCAGTGACCTTCCGTCACTGAATTAGAAATTCAGATAGTTCGGTACCAAAGTACAGTAAGTTGCTTGCTAGTCACAGGTTGCGATCTCAGATCAAAGGGCCAAACTTATACCCATATCCACTCGGAACATCTATTGACAGTAGAGCGTTCCATAATTGGTCATGTTCAGTGAAATGTACTCCTACACTTCACCTGTGTGGCATACCAGTGTCTCCATACTCCTTGGTTAAGAGGACAACCAACGTATATGTCACACAACGACCTAATCTCGATAATGCTGTCGTCCTGATAACAGCATATCATTTGATCGCAAACAGTTTTAAGGACTTGAAGATAAATCCTCCTTTATCATAAAATAAGTCCTAAGGACTTCATCATATAAGAGTTCATTTGAAGATGTACAATGATGAATAATGCCAAATACCACTTTATTAATTTGTCAATTCATTTACAAAATTCAATCATCAACATGCTGACGATTGATATTTAGGATATAATTTTCAACAACTCCCACTTAGCCTAAAGCCAATCGGCACAGTATCTAATACCCATCTTCGACTTGTATTTGTTGAACTCTTTGATGCTGAAGACTTTGGTGCATGAGTCAGCCATATTTTCTTTTGTATCAATTTTTTGTAGAATCTGCCACTCTGTGCTGCTTAGAACTCTTCCAACAGATAGCACCACCCTTAAGAGTAAAGATATAACCCGACACGCTCTTGCTATCATCTCTATCTGACTGGAAACTGAAATCAGTATAACCTTCAAGTTTCAAGTCAGAATCACCATAGACAAACCACTAGTCCTTAGTATTTCTCAAATACTTAAGGATGGTTTTTACAACCTTCCAGTGGTTGCTACCTGGATCAGACTGGTATCTGCTCACTACTCCTAGCGAGTATGCCACATCTGGTCTAGTACATGTTATGGCATACATTACAAATCCCACTGCCGAAGCATATGGAATTCTATCCATACTATCTCTTTCTTGAGGGGTTGTCGGACAATCCCTTTTAGAGAGGTTAATTCAATGGCCCATCAGAAGATAGCCTTTCTTGGAATTAATCATACTGAACCTCTTCACTATAGTATCAATGTATGTGGATTGGGATAATCTAAGCAATCTTTCAGATCTATCTCTATAGATCTTCATCCCTAGAATGTAAGATGCTTCTCCCAAATCCTTTATAGCAAATTGAGATGATAGCCAAACCATTATTCCTTGTAATGCAGGAATGTCATTTCCGATTAGAAGAATGTCATCCACATACAAAACAAGAAATATAATAACTGAACCATTTGCCCATTTATAAATGCAAGGTTCCTCTTCATTCTTAATGAAGCCATATGATTTGATCACCTTATCAAATCGTATGTTCCAACTCCGTGAAGCTTGCTTTAATCATAAATGGATTTTTGAAGCTTGCACACTTTATACTCATCTGTAGATATAAAATCTTCAGGTTGCATTAGTTGCTTGACTTTGTACGAAATCCATAGAATTACAGATTTTTCATTTATATCATGATTTTGCATAGGATGTTCTTTTTGAAAAGTAGGACCTGCTGACTGAATCATTATTCCATCAGTTCCAAATTTTCATTGTCAATTGATCCTCATAATCTATAGAAAAAAGAGTTTTCTTAGTGGTGTTTTAGTTGGCGATATGGACTGCGAGGTTGTAATTACCTAAAGGCTGTTTCTTAGTTAATCTACTTTTGTTTACTTTCTCACTTGGTTTGTACAATAATGTAATGCCACAAAATAAACAAAGTTAAGTAATGCTACTTTATTATTGGTATAATTTCTAATTTACCAAAATTTGACTATAAAGGGTTGATGATGGGGACATCAGAGCCCCTCATTCAGATGAGGGAGTTAATTAATTGCTTTTATTATTGGTCGAGTCAATTTGGTTAGTTGCTTTTGTTATTGGTCGAGTCAGTTTGGTTAGTTACTTTTGTTTTAGTCAAGTCAATTAGGTTATCTATTAAGTCGTGTAATTGGGTTGAGTGATTGGATCGATTTTGGTATGTAATCAATCGGTTAACTTAGGCCTTGTTTGGGGTAGCTTTTAGAGGGCCAAAAGGCAGTTTCTGTCCCTCCAAAAGTACTTTTGGATGAAAAAGGATGTTTGGTAAAAATTTTGGAAAGCTGTTTTAGCTTTTCCAAAAAGCTGAAAACAGCTTTTCAAGAGAAACTCCATTTTGGAGCTTTCCGAAAATGCTGTTTTTAGCTCTGTCAGGAAGCTATTTTTTTGACCAAAATACCCTTATTTAAAAGATCCTTTTTCCTTTCAAAATCCTCCATCCCACCTACTCTTCCTCTCTCACCCTTCCCTCTCTCTCTCCCTCTCTATCTTCTCCTTCTTCTCAACGCCGCTGCCCCCCGTTCCTTTTTTTTTCTTTGTTTTGGGAGGCAGCCCGTGGTTGCCCACGGTGGCAGCCACCACGCCGGCCACCACTGATAAGTGTTTAATAATCTATAATTTAGTTATCTTTCCATAGCACTTATCAATGTTCTTAAACTGATAAATACATATTTTACCATGAAATTGAATAATCATTGAAATAAAATTAAAATATGGTAAGAAGTAAATAATTTTTTTTCTTAAAACAGACTCTGAACTTGTCTCTCTCCTGGTTGCGATCTTTCATGAAAACATATAAGGAGGAGGTTTGTTGCCCAAGAAGACGACCCAAGAGGGGGGGGGGGGTGAATTGGGTTATGACTTAAATTTTGACCAATTAAAAACTATGTTTAATGGTTAACCAATTCTATTTCAAGTATTCAAGTTAAGCAATTAAATACAGTGAATGAGTAGAGAGAGTGTAAGAGACAAAGCAGCAACCAACACAAACACAAGCAGTTTTATAGTGGTTCGGAGCTAACCCTTGCTCCTACGTCCACTCCCCAAGCTTCACTTGGGAGTTCACTATAATCCCTTGGATTACAGCCGGTTGTTTTACAAGCTCACAACCCAACTTATTGTTTTACGAGATCACAATGAACTCGGTCGGTTTTCACAGGCTCACCGACTAGAACCATCCAATTATTTTCTCGGGATCACAATTGAACCCTTACACCATTGGTTTTACCCTCGGCTCACCAACAAACCTTACAACCCTTGATTCAATCCCTTGATTGAATCAAGTAAGAAAATAGTTTGGAAAAGTTACACGAAAAGCTTCTTAATAAGCAAATATTAAACAATATGAAAAGAGTGGAGTTAGAAGCCCTCAAACAGATTTTGGAAGTGGAAGAAGGGGCTTCTCGAATTCAGAGTCTCCTCTTTGAATGCGCTAAAGACTTGATGTCAGAAGGAGAGCCTTGAATGCGAAGGAAAGAGTTTGTATGATGGAGTTCAATGCGCTTCTTCCTTCTTTCTCTTATATTTACTCTCTTGAGAGCCTTTGGTAGGTAGAAATCACTTTTTCTTTGAATGGAATATCTTCCTTGATGTCTACTACTGTTCACTCTAGCTATTTAAGCAGTCCACTTTGAAAACTAGCCGTTAGACACCAATTTGTGGCTGTTCTGCACAATCTGCAACTCCTGACAATGTGTCCATTGGGATCGGAGTCGACTCGCTCGATCTGGAGTCGACTCGGCTGTTGCTGGAGTCGACTCATGCTTCACTGGAGACGACTCGCCCACTGTTCAGGATTTGAATTAAAGTGCTGTCCCGTTCTGGGGTCGACTCGGCCAAACCTGGAGTCGACTCGCCAGTATCCGGAGATGACTCGGCCTTCTGGAGACGACTCGTTCTCAGGATTTCAGATATCTATTTTTCTGCATTTCTTTCTCGAGTCGACTCGGATCATCTTGGAGTCGACTCGGCTCTCAGAACCCAAAAACTGATCTTCTGTCTTTGGAGTTGAACTGTCTTGGAGTCGACTCGGATTGTCTTGGAGTCGACTCGGCTCTCAGAGCCCGAAGTTGGTTCTCTGACTTTTAGTCTTGCTTTCCTCTGAGAGTCGACTCTTGCTTGTTTAGGAGTCGACTCCCCAAACGTTGGAGTCGACTCGAATTCTTTTGGAGTCGACTCGGTAACAGGGTCCAGAAACCACTTCTCTGTCTTTCTGTCTGTTACTCCTTGGAGTCAACTCGGAACTGTCGGGAGTCGACTCAGTAAGCATCGGAGTCGACTCGAAACCGTTGGAGTCGACTCGGTGACAGGATCTGAGATTCCTCTTTCTATCCTGCTGTCTATTCTCAGTCGGAGTCGACTCGCAGTGTGCCGGAGTCGACTCGAGCCTGTGCCAGAACATCTAAAACACTTGGAGTCGACTCGTAATCCTCCAGAGTCGACTCGAGTTTCAGCCTTTGACTTAAGCTGATTTCCACATGCACTCAAAAGAAGATTCTCATAATTTTTGCCTAAGATACTAGATTGAATTCATTAGTATAACACAAAATATACTCAAATGCTTTGGTCTCATCAAAATCAAATTGGGGTATTATCAATCACTCCACAATCTTCCCCTTTTTGATGATGACAAAACATTGAGCATTTGATGAGAGAAATGCCCATCTAAAAAGATGATTCATAGTAAAATTTTGAAATGAATTCAAATTTCTGGTCATTTAATTTATCCAAAAATTGAAAGGTATGGATCAATAAATCCTAAAGTTAAGGCTCTCCCTTTCATTTGGAATTATATAAGCCTTTATATTATGCAATCAATTGTTTGGCTTATATGTGTTTAATGAATTGCTTTCTTAAGACTTCAGATTCTGCCCCTCAACATATGCATTCAAATTTGTTTAGATTTTTTGAATTTTGTTCTAATGTTTTGAAGCTTTTTAAGCTTAACTCTTTACTTTTAGAGGGAAAATCTGACAATTTGTTTTTGAGTATGATTCAACTAATCTCCGAATATTCCTTGAATGGATTCTGGAGATTACTCTTTGAAGAGCCTCAACAGAGGGATAATTAGCCTCGAGGTATCAAATCTACTAAGAACAAATTGCTCTTTTTAAGGATATTGTGCTTTTTAGTGATTCATTTTTACATCACATTTTCAGATTCTTTTTAGTGATTCATATTTTTACATCATATTTTTTTCCCCTTTTTGTCATCATAGCAAAAAGGCAGAAGGCATACAAGTATAAGAATTCAAGTGCACAGTCTTGAAAAAGAAATGTCTACTCATTGTATTGATGCTAATTTGAGTACAATTGTAAATACATCATACAAGTGTAGAGACAAATACATCAAAAGGTAAAAACAAAGCTACACTATGGTTTCTTGGAGGATGAAGTTCCTGAACCTAGTCTTGTGTGTTTCAAGACCAAGCTGAGCCCCTCTGAAACATTCCCTAGCTGAGCTATGATCTCCGAGGTGGCCCTAGTCTGGATCGAGGTAAGCTCGGTCACACTCTCCTGGCGGGTGTCTAACTTGGAGATCAATGCATTGGCTAGCCGCTCTGCACTCTGACTCTGACTGCCTAGCTCATGTCGGATGCTGTCTCGCATCTTTCTCGTGTCGTCCTTGACGTCACTCATGTTCCAGTATTGAGCTTGAACTAGGCTTCGTACATTGGATATTTCCTCCTTCAGGTGTGCAGTCATCTCTGTCACGGCTGCCAAGGAGGGGACTACCTCGGTGGAGGGAGCAGTCTGAGGACCTCGGAGCTCCCTCAGCAGGTCATCCCTCAGCTCCCTCACTATCTCCTGTCGGAACTCTCGGAGCTGCTCAGAAGATATTCGAACCTCTAGAGGCTGCTGCTGAAAAGATGGTGCAGTCGAGGGTCTGGCTGATGTGGATGGGAATGAAGGACCAGAAGTGGAAGGAAAAGTGGGAGGAGCTATGTCATGATCCTGATCATGATCAGGACTGGGTGAGTGATGAGTGGTAGGGTCAGAAGGTGTGGATGTAGATGGTCTCCTAACCCATACTCCCTCAACTCTATGGAAACCTATACGATGGAGAGTCCCCTCACCCATGCGATCTGTGTGACGCAGTGAGCGAGAGGGTTCCCCCTCAGGAATAGGGACCCCTAACTTCCTAAAGATAAGAGTGAATAGCATACCATATGGGAGACTCAACCTAGGTTTATCTAGGGGTTCACAGATATACTTGTAGATGAGTTTAGGAAAGTTGATAGGAGTGTCTTGGAGTATGTGGAACATCAAGGCTGGGTCCCTCTCAGAGATAAAGTCAAATCGGCCAGTTTTGGGAAAAAGAGTCCTAGAAATGATACTCAGGAGGAGCCGCATTTCAGCTGAGAGCTGATTTGCAAACACTTCCTCTATAGGAGACTGAGGGGGACTCTCTAACACGGCCGTAAGGGCCTCAGTCCTATCATGGGGGTGAGTGGGAAAGATCCCTTCTCGGAAGAGATGGAGGACTCGAGCAATGAAGTCCTCCGAGATGAATACAGGGACACTCGCTACGGTTTCCTGGATACCACCACTACCTCGGGCTACTGTCCCATAGAATTCCCTAACTAACTCCGGGTAAGTAGGGAGGTCTAAGGAACAGAACAACTCTAACCCTTGAGCCCTGAGACGATGCTCTAGGGTGAACCCTTCCCGGGAGAGGAAGTCAAAGTCGACTTTCCTCCTGGTGGAGATTGCCCTCCCGGCGCACGGACACGAGGGAACCGGCCTAGGCGGGGAAGGAACCGGAGGTGGTGGCCTCACGGGTTCATTCCGTGCCTTTGACCATCGCTCGGCGCCGCTCGCGAAGAGAGGTCTCTTCCGGCTTGGGACAACGGCTTTCCTAGGCATCTTGACCTAGAAACGGAGGAATGGACAAGGGAAATGGAAGAAAACTCGAGGGAGAGAGCCTAGAATAGGTCGGAGACGAGGTCGGAGATGACTCTAAGGTTTTGGAACAGTGGGGGTCGAGAATAGAAATGAGGAATAAACGTTTCGATTAGAGTTAAAAAAAAATCGAATTTCCGAACTCGAGTCGACTCCGGTAAGTCGCGAGTCGACTCGACCTCGAGTCGACTCCTAAATATGCGCGAGTCGACTCGCCTATGAGCCGACTCTGAAATTTATTTGAGTCGACTCCAACTCTGGCACATAATCAAAAAAGGCTTGTTATTACCGTGCCAAAGGAGAGGGTTATGGAAATATGTGAGATTTAAGATCTGATTTGATGACCATAGATAAGAAGTCCTATATCTAGCATAGGCTAATCATCAAAATCACTCATTTAGAGGGGAGTATTACACGAATGGATCAATCACTCCTAATCCTCTTCTAAGAATGCAAAATCGATCTTCACTCAAGGGCTTTGTGAAGATATCAGCGAGTTGATCATCAGTGCAAACAAACTCAAGCATTACATCACCATTTAACACATGATCTCTTATGAAGTGATGTCTTATCTCTATATGTTTAGTTCTTGAGTGTTGAATTGGATTTTTAGTTAGATTTATGGCACTTGTATTATCACAATTTATGGAAATCCTATTTTGTATAATGCCATAATCTTCAAGTTGTTGCTTGATCCATAAAATTTGAGCACAACAACTCCCGGCAGCAACATATTCGGCTTCAGCTGTAGATAGTGCAACCGAGTTTTGTTTCTTGCTAAACCAAGAGATTAAGTTTTCTCCTAAAAATTAACATGACCCGCTGGTGCTTTTTCTATCAAGTTTACAACCAGCGAAGTCTGAATCAGTGTACCCTATTAAGTTTATGCTTGATTCTTTAGAGTACCATAGACCTATGTTTTTTGTTCCTATGAGATATTTAAAAATTCTCTTAACTGCAATTAGGTGTGATTCCTTAGGATTAGATTGATATCTAGTATACATGCATACACTAAACATGATATCAGGTCTACTTGCTGTAAGATATAATAAAGATCCTATCATACCTTTATACATCTTTTGATCTACTGATTTACCTGATTCATCTTTGTCTAGTTTGCATGATGAACTCATGGGTGTGCTGATTGGCTTGTTTCCATCCATATCAAACTTCTTAAGCATCTCCTTGATATATTTTGCTTGATTGATGAAGATGCCTTCTTTAGATTGTTTGATTTGGAGCCCGAGGAAATAGTTCAGCTCTTCCATCATGCTCATTTCAAATTCACTCTGCATTAAGTCAGCAAATTCTTCGCAGAGGCGATTGTTAGTAGCACCGAAAATAATATCATCTATATAAATCTGTACTACTCACATATCTTTGTTTTTCTTCTTTAAAAACAGTGTTGTATCAACATTCCCTCTAGAGAATTCATGGCCTAATAAAAATTTGCTAAGTCTTTCATACCATGCTCTAGGAGCTTGTTTCAGACCATAAAGTGCTTTGTTTAGTTTATAAACATGATTGGGGTATTGATGATTTTCAAAACCAGGAGGTTGTTCTACATATACCTCCTCATTAATATACCCATTCAAAAAGGCACTTTTTACATCAATTTGAAATAGTTTGAAGTTTTTAGAGCATGCAAATACTAGTAACAATCTAATTGCTTCAAGTCTAGCTATAGGAGCAAAAGTCTCATCAAAGTCTATACCTTCTTCTTGATTATAGCCCTTTGCTACTAGTCTAGCCTTGTTCCTAATCACGATTCCATTTTCATCAAGTTTATTTTTATATATCCATTTAGTTCCTATTATTGAGTATTCAGTGGGTCGTTCAACTAAGTTTCATACTTTGTTTCTAGTGAATTGGTTTAGCTCTTCTTGCATAGCATTTATCCAATTTATATCATTTTCAGCTTCTCCTATATTTTTAGGTTCAAAGTGTGAGACAAATGCTAGATGATTATTTAAGTTCCTAAGAGATGTTCTAGTTCTAACAGGTTGAGATGGATCATCTAAAATTAATTCTTTAGGGTGACCATAAGCATACCTCCAAGCCTTAGTAAGCCCATGATCAACAATTACCTCTTGGCTTGTTGAAGTTTCTTCAATTTGCTTCGGTTCATCCTCTTGTAATGTCATCTCATCTATCCTTTTCTCAAGTATTCCTGCATCATCATCAAGAGCCACTCTCTTGCTAGTAGAGATATCATTAGTATCATCAAAAACAACATGTATAGACTCTTCAATTACAAGGGTTCTTTTGTTAAAGACTCTATAAGCTTTACTTGATGTAGAATATCCCAAAAAGATACCTTCATCAGATTTAGAATCAAACTTACCTAAGTTATCTTTGCCATTATTATGAATGAAATACCTACACCCAAAAACATGAAAGTATTTTACTTTGGGCTTTCTATCTCTCCAAAGTTCATAAGGTGTTTTCTTTATAATTGGTCTCAATAAAACTCTATTTAATATATGACATGATGTGTTAATGGCTTCTCCCCAAAAATACTTAGGGAGGTCACTTTCACATAACATGGTCCTAGCCATTTTCTCTAAGGTTCTATTCTTTCTTTCCACAACTCCCTTTTGTTGAGGAGCCCTAGGTGCAGAGAAATTATGAGTTATCTCCTTTTTACTACAGAATTCGTCAAATAGGTGATTCTCAAATTCTGTTCCATGGTCACTCCTAATAGCTATAACTGAAGCATTTCTTAGATTAGTTACTACCTTATGAAATTTCTTAAATGCTGAAAATGCTTCATCCTTATGAGCTAGGAACATGACCCATGTCACTACAAAAGAAGGAATAACTCCCGGTGCTTGTTTTTGTCTCTACCGACGCTTATAAGCGTCGGCGAATTCCCAGCCCACGCTTCGCAAAGCGTGGGTCAGACGTCGGGCAGGTGGGCGTGGGTCGGGTTTAACCCGACGCGTCAAAAAAGCGTCGTTGGTCTATGCCGACGCTTTTAAGCGTCGTTCCTTTTATCGGACTCCGACGCTTATAAGCGTCGGCGAGAAGTGTTGGTTACTATGGTTTTAGGCCGACGCTTAAAAGCGTCGTTAAAGGCGTGCCAGTTTACGTTCCTGTTGCTTTTTCCGACGCTTTTAAGCATCATTCCTTTTATCAGACTCCGACGCTTATAAGCGTCGGCGAGAAGGGTTGGTTACTATGGTTTTAAGCCGACGCTTAAAAGCGTCGTTAAATATCATACTATCAGCTATTGTCTTGCTTAGAAGTAAGATGGAGGTACCATTGTCAAACCATTCGTCCTGCGCTTTAAATCATCTATTAAGATCATTATCCATTTCTCCATCAAAGCTTATGGATGTCATGAGTATCTGTTAATCTGTGTGTGAGAGAGAGAGACTTTAAATTCCAATCGCTCTCTCACATTTAAGAGATTTACTGAAATGTCATAGATAGCCACTTCAAGGTGCCAGCCAATATATCTCGTCAGATCATTTAGTATCACAGAAAATGTATTTTACTGTCATTTCTTAATGTGAAAATCACCAGGGCGACATAGTTTGATCTGCTTTTTGACCTTTCGTTACATCCATAGATCAAAATGGAATTTGGATGGTCTGAGAGGCTATGGACTTCACTGACGAGGAAGACCTTAACGTATCTCTTTGATCAGACCGTCCATGTCTGAGGTTCAAGCACTTGCTTTTCAGAATTCAAACCAGGAAACTGACCAATATCATGACCAGCAACTGCATGAAACTCATTATGCAACCCAACCGCAAAGTCATCAGGCTGAGCTCCACCACCTTGGAAATAATCTGCAATCTGCATGGCAGACGAAAAACCATCAAGCACATCAGCTATAAACAACATTTCGCCTGGATTTGAGAAATATGACCTGTTTCCCCTATATTTACAACCAAGCACTGTTCTTTTTTTTTTTTTTGGTGTAAATTGCAAGTAAAAAAAAAAAAAAGGCTACTAGGCCAATAACCTAGTTGCTATTGCTTGCTAGTGAGGTTTGACTCCTATGAGGTTGACTTCTGATTTGTCTTTTCTTTTTTTTGAATGTAGGGGGGCTGCTGAGTGTCAAACACAAGTAATATGTTGTAGACTGTTATTAATCACAATGCAGTGCAGCTGCACAAGTCATGGTCATGGGTGTGATATCGTTGGCTCCACCGTAGTTCATGTTGGAGTAGTTTTTCACCTTTTCTTTTCTTCATCACTGACAAGAAAAACTTCTAAATCTGTTTATCCTTTCTTTTGGAAATAAATCTATTTATCTTTTAAATAAACAAAGAAATGAAATATGGTCTTCCCACAACTGAAGATTTTAACACAGGTAAGATCAGTACTCTAGATGTAATAATCATTAAATTATGAACATGCCTTTCTCAACTGCATATCAAATCATCAGATGATGTCTTATTCTAGATAAATGAAATATAATAATATCACACCATTTTTATTAAAAAGCCATTGAATTAAATGACCCAACTTGGATTCCGGTAGAAGCATTACCTAAATTAAGTACAGCAGCTTTTTAATGATCCAATCCACATAAACTATGCATTTTGAACCATTGTAGAATAAAAAGAAATGTCACTTACATGATTTGCAAGAGACAATCCACTAATAGCTGCAACTTCCACACTAGACCCAAGTAGCCAGTCACCACAAATTCCTGCCCGCCCATGTGGATCGAAGATACAAGGAATCCCTGGAGTGTTGGTTGGAAGAGCAGCACCCCTAAGAGAACCAAGCATAGAATATCA
Source organism: Phoenix dactylifera (assembly GCF_009389715.1). Classification (NCBI taxonomy): domain Eukaryota; kingdom Viridiplantae; phylum Streptophyta; class Magnoliopsida; order Arecales; family Arecaceae; genus Phoenix; species Phoenix dactylifera. The sequence goes on along the minus strand of NW_024068088.1, from coordinate 160,345 downwards.
ATAAATCCTTAGCAATCTTATATAAAGATTCCATGAACAACTGTGAGAAAAGAATGAAGCAGACCATAATTGGACTCGTGTATAAAATGGACACTGAAGTGATCCCTTAGACAGTCCAAGAGCAAATTCTACATCGTTAAGCAAGTCCTCCTTTACTTTTTCTGCTGTGAACATGAAAATTTCCATTAGAAAACACCTATAACATTAAAAAAGTCCAACACTGAGGCATGTCACTGTGTAAAGGAAAAAGTTTGCTGGTGTTGTTGGCCATCCATGAAAGAGAATCAACACCCTTTACAAAAGCTCCTTCAAAGTCTGTAAAAGCTCCATTATGAGGAATTGAAAGTGGATCTTTAAATGCTGCAAGAAGTGCCCAGACAGCACTCAGTTCCAGTCTCTACAAACACCAAAATTAAGTTGAATCAGAAATATTTGTTTATTCAGTTTGAACGCCTGTTTAACCCTAATAGTTTGTAGTATCAGAATGCTTCCAGTAAGTTGTATCCTTAGAAGCTAAGTACCTTCATCTGTCTTGTTAGCAGTGGCAAGCCAGATGTCGAAAGCAATCGATTTGCACATTTTCCTGGTGATGAAGAACGAGAATGATCAACCATCCTAACATGCATAAAAAAATATGAAACACAATTATAGTTAATAATAATTCGAAGAAGGGAAACAATCATATATCTAAATTAAGCAAGTCTACGTGGTCCAATGGTAGTCTGATATGGTTAATCTCAAACAAGCAAGCATTCAAACTTCTGCCATGAAGTAGAACAGTAGAAGCACAAAATTGCATCAAGGATTGTACATAAACATCAGTTCATAGCACATCGGAGGTGAAGACAATAATTTTTAAATACTCTGTGTACATTAAATTCTTACAAAACAATAGAAACAAATACACTGAATCACATATATAACAAAATACGAGTCACAAACAAGAACTTTGATTACATTCATATTATCATATTTGATTACATTGTACTTCAAAAACATTCTAAAAACATACAAGTCAAATTCCTAAGTACACAATCTACAATATGTATCAAGGGTCGGCATCATCATCTCTACAATATTGTCATTAAGCTTGGGGCGAGCCCAGTCAACCAAGCTCTGCTCCTTGCTCGGGCGAGTCTTGTCCACAGACCGGCGTCCTGTTAAGAGCTCAAGAAGGACAACCCCGAAGCTGTAGACATCACTCCTAGCTGTCAAGTGACCTGCTCATAGAATAAAATATGATTCAAAATGAACTCACAGCAATTAATTAGAAAAGCAAATGAATGGATGTTGCATTCCATTCTAACAATGAAGGGAAGCGGAAGAAGGCACATAGGTTTTGATAGATTCTACTTATCATGTTGCTCAAAAAAGATCTCATGATCATCATACAAGATTAATCAAAGGAATCTCCAAAATTTTAAAAACATACAAGTCAAATTCCTAAGTACACAATCTACAATATGTATCAAGGGTCGGCATCATCATCTCTACGAGTAGATGAAGTATCATCAACCTACAAGAAAAAAAAATATTTTAGAAACTAAAAATACGAAAGTCATCACGCTCATACAAGAATACATTATAATTACATAAAATATTCAAATAGATTTAGTTATGTACCGGAGGAGCAAATCTCTGCAAAAAGGATGAAATATGGTCAAGCTGGTCCTGCAAAGATTATATCTTCAACTCTTGGCTTTGCTTCAACTCCGCCATATCAGTCATATGACTCTGCCTCATCTCCTCTATCCTTGTCTCATATGACTGCTTTATCTGTGCCATCTCTGTCTTCAAACTACAAACCTCTGCAGTGCTAGTACCTTGTCTGGCATCTTGGGTATATCGGCTCACTGCAGATAGCTGAGTGGGGGTAACTCCGATACCGTAACCCCTCACGTGACCATAACGTTCTGGGCTCATCAATTCGGCATAGACCTAAGCCTCGACGCGACTGGCCTCATCGGATGATGATGACTCCCCGATGCGCTCTGAAATAAGATTTGTAGCTCTTTCCTATATCTCTCTCAAGAAAACAAACAGTCACATTAATAATTTAAAAGAAGTAAAATTAATTAAAAAATTATGATAAAATAAAAAATGAATACATAATACATACAACTATATCTCTCGACTCGTCCCGGACAAAGCTGCCATCTCGGTGAGTGTGGGTCATCTTATAAAACTCTACCTCACCAGGCTCCCTTCCATGCTCTACTATCTACACATACGGAAAGTATATGGGCAAACTATATATCATGATACGTGCTATATGTTAGTAGAGTTTCAAATAGTTTCAAAAGAACTTACGAATTCATTTCTACGTCTCGCATAACTCTTCGAGCCTGAAGTATGAGGAACTGCTTGAGATGCTCGTGCAGCTCTACCAATATTAGAATATGTCTGCCAAAATAAAAGCACACCGTATAATATGATTCAATGTATATATTTGCAATCTATATTAATAATAAAGATAATAGAAGATATTGAAACATAATACGTGACCTGTCCTCTTTCAGAAAACCAGTAATGAACAAGCTCCCTCCACTGCTGAGAGTATACATCAGGAGGAGTCACACGAGCAACCTCCTCCTCTGTCATACCTTCGCGCTTGAAGTCCGTCTTCAATTTTGCTTTATATTCTTTCCATTTGCGATTGAGGGACTTTAGCACCCAATCATGGCTCTCTGGAGGGAGTACAAACTTACCCTACAACAAGATTCAGAATGTTATAATAATATTAAACATCTAAAATAAAATTATGATACTAAGCAAATTAATATACAGGAGGTGTCGAATTAAAAAGAATAAAATAAATTCATTACCTGTATAAGTCTAAGAAGCTCAACCTTATACGAAGGAAGCATGTCATTCCACTTCGTATAGTTGAGTGGACACAGCTGACCCTTGCGTGCAACCGATCCTAAAAAGCTTGATAGTAGACTTCCAGCTCTATTGATGGGCTGCCCCAATTCGTTGCATCGGATGATGATCTTCTCACCCGGAGGAAGCTTCCACACATCCTTTGCTTGAGTGGGTCCCCGTCTCGTCCTCACCGTCCCTTGTCCATCTATTAAAATTAAATAAAATATGTCTTAAAAAGTTGAAGACAAATATGAACGTAAAATATAAACTTTAAATCGAATTATCCTGGATCCGGAGCTCATCCTCCGGGCAATCAGCAGGAGGCTCGCGCTGAGATCCTGACTCGTGCTGCTGATGCTCACATAGCTGCTGGGACTGTAGGGACTGATCAGAAGTAGATCCCACCTGAGAATGCTGGAACTCCACATCTCTAAATCGTCTCCCTCGGGGCATATTGTTACCTGGTATGCACAAAAAAGAATCAATATTTGGTTAAATGATAAATTTATACTAAATAAAGTTCCATTGCCATGGAGGCATCATCATCTTGCTAGAAATTTTAATGCTTTCATGGTCATAAACATATTACTGCATGGTTGTAAGACTTGAAAAGAATGACATCAACTTTTGGTTGTTAGACTTGAAAAGAATGACTCAAATTGGATACGACATGCTACATTATAGATGTTCTTTTTGCTCTGAAAGAGACCACCAAGCTCAATTAATTGACACCACAGTTGGAGAGCATACAGAAACGATATCTGTATTCAAGATGAAGGATATATGTAAATGCAAGTGGGCAGCACATACTATGCTACATGGCCCGTTGGCCTCCCATCTGTCACTTACGGTCATCTTTTAAAACAGGCCACTTATCGAGCTGAGATTCAAAAAGAGATCACCTAAAATCCCTGCATGGAGGTAGTTCAAGCCTCATAAAAAAAGTTAGGAGCCTGCAAGTAATTTAAAGGAGGATCCTCAAGCAATTAAAATGGGGTATCAAATAACAAAAAAAAACTACCTATATTTAGGTTCTTTTTCATCAGTTTCCATCTAATGAAATTTATTCCTTGATTCTGTAATCTTTAGTTGGGTGACAGGCTCCTGATAATCAGCTCAACAAAAAGCTAGCTTAAAGTCAAAATTCCTTTAAAGGAACAGGAGCAAAAGGCAATCGCATCTATGTTACAGTTCTTGCATATAAACAACTATCAACCCCTAGACCACCGAGGTTATTGTCTACAAGCCCCTGACCCCAAAGTAAAAAAGACAACCATCTTTAAAAAAAAAGGTGGAATAAAAAAATACAACAAAAAAAAATATATATGACCCCACTGGAGCATAATCTAGTACAAACTACAGCATTAAGAGTACTAAAATTGTCACTTCATAGCTGCACAAGAAGATCCTCTAAATTCAACAAAGAGCTCTGCAAGCACTTAGCATTAAGAGCTCTGCAGTTGCTTAATTATGTGGAATATGCAAAAGGCTGACCTGCATAAAGGATTGTTGCTTAATACATCCAAATTTGTGGTCAGCAATCATGAATAAGAAACTGAATTGCTTCGCATATAAAAGGTAACTAGCAAAACAAGCGGCTAGTAAAATCACATATGATACCTTTGTGGGTACCATCATGCCAGGTGAAAGTATAAATTTTAAAACGCGGAGAAAAAAATGATCCAAGCTCCCAAGTTGACCTAGAACTGTTACAGTTCCCATTATTCACCGTAGGGTCATATTTCTCAATTCACCCAATGCATAAGCAGTGCCACTTATATAAAAGCATTAGCATTGTATACATAAAATCTACTATGTTGTCGAATAATAAGAAAAATACAGGAAGAAAAGAAATAATTAACAATAAACTAGGAAACCAAACAATCCATATAGCGAAGGTAGACCGACACTCAAAGGGAAAGCAAAAAGCAGGAACAAAACTTTATATGGACCATCCAGCTATAAGTCATTGGGAACTGTGATTATTTTTCCAGCTCATACAGAACAAAGGCTTAGCAACTTAGTAAGGGTACAAGTACAAATGCCCCATTAAATGAGCTGATGGAAATCAATTCTAAAGCAAAAACCCACAATCTTTCAGGTTCCAACCTTATGAACTAGAAGATAAATCAATTCTATTCAACAAAAAACATTTCTCCAGGATAACAGATAACAAAATTTCAGGTCCTTTCGATTAACATAAACTTGCTGATGGAACCAAACCAGAAATACAAGCATCGCAAATTAAACAAAGAAATTACGGGAAAAAAACTCAGGAAAATCAATAATATTCACCGGAACCCTATCTGAATACTTCTGCCTGATCCTCGCTGCCTCAGCCTTTCTCTTAGCTGCAAACAGAAACCAGAGAACTTTGAAACGCTTATCTCGATCATTTCTGTAGCAACTGGTCAGTAACCAATTATTGTACCCGTTAGTCAGAGGTTTGCTGAAACTAACTATTGAAACTATCGGTCAAGGGCTCACTAGTCACTAGGGCTATTAGCTAAAGGTTCACAATGATCAATTATTATACCTGCTGGTCTAGGATTTACTGCATCGTGTCCCTGCTGATACATTGACATAAATTAAAATTATGATGACTCAACACTGATAAATTTGGATGTCAAAACAGCCACTCAAAGCATGTATATTTCAGAATTCACGGACTATAAAGTATTAGAAAAGATAAGAAAGTTATGAGAATTTTAATCATTTACATAAAATAAAGATATATAAACCATAACAGTATTCATGTAACCAAGCACCATTTAAAATCAATAAGCTATATCAACTTTAGTTAGAAATAAAGATTTCAGAAACATCATGGACAATGGGGAAGAGAAACTTCTCAAACACCAGAAATTCAATGTAATCATTTACGTAAAATAAGATGCAGACTATGTGAAGATACATACTTTCTAAATGATTTACGAAGTTTCACACTACACCTTCGTGATAGCCTATAACATGAAGTTATAGGCTATCACGAAGGATAATCTAATGCATTAGTGCAATGTTACCTTGATTATTTATGTAAACATGATCAACTAATGCATGTGAATGCCTCTAGAAATATCACAACTGACAAATAAAATTGTCACAGACCCTTCCTAGAGAGCTTTCCATTATTAAGCATTGAAAATAGGGATCGCTCTATATACAAGTAACAAGATCAAGCACTATCAGAATGCATGAAAAGTTTTTGGACACAACATGGAAATTGGGAGTAATATTGGGGTAAAAATCATACCGCAGCAGCTTTGCTTGCACGAGATTTAATTTGATCAAAATACTCCTCATTTAAGGTCAAGTCATCATAGAATGCATCATAGTAGAAACCCTGCAAATGGACTAGATCAAATCATATGTTCACATAAACATGCCAAAGTCAGCTAAACATGAATGTGAGGTAGATTTCAATATTAATTTTTACCATCTTGAGATCGAAAGTTTATAAGCAAAAATTACGCATGCAGATACATCAATATGGTGCTCATAACTAAAGGCAAATTGAAGCATCCACCAGTAATACCATATAATAAAGTCAGTATCATTTGACTACCTCGGGCGAAGATGTAATCAGAGAGAAGGGACACATGAAGTGCTATAGAACCTTAAATTGCAATAGAAATATGACAGACTAGTTTTAGAAAATACCTCGGGCGGAGGCGGGGCGGAGGCGGGCCTGGATCGATCGGGACTACCTCGAACAAATTAAAGAAGGAGAAAAATCCACGAACACCCGAACAACAGGAGGAGGAGAAGGAGGAGAACAAGCGAGACGAAATGAGAGGAGGGAGGAGGAGAAAACTACCTTGGGGTCGGTCAGTCGACACCGGAGAGGAGGGAGGTAGAAGTCGGACGGTCCGCGCCAGAGAGGAGGAAGATGGGGGCTAAGGCAGCGCCGGAGACGAGGAAGACGAAGGCTATAGGGCAGCGCCGGAGAGGAGAATGGGGGGCTCGGGAGAAGCTAGGGCAAGTATGGGGGTCGGGTTCGGCCGCTGGGTTTTAAGAGGGCGTCGGCGACGCTTATAAGTGTCGTATTAGGCCGGAAAATACGACGACGCTAATAAGCGTCGTCTATTCCTAAGAATTGCCGACGCTAAATGAAAGCGTCGGCAAATGTATGAGCGGTGGAATTTTTCCCGACGCTTCATCCTAGCGTCGGGAACAAAGCGTCGGAAAAGGCCCAGTTTCCTGTAGTGTGTGTATCTAGAAAAATCATCTACAATGACAAGACCATACTTATTTCCACCAAGGCTTGTGGTTCTAGTTGGTCCAAAAAGATCCATGTGAAGTAATTCTAGGGGTCTAGTAGTAAAAACACAATTTATGGATTTGAAAGAGCTTCTAGATTGTTTGCCATATTGACATGCTTAACAAATTTTATTTTTCTCAAATTTTAATTTTGGCAACCCAATCACAAAATCTCTTTTAACTAATTTTGATATTGTGTCCATACTTGCATGGCCTAATTTACGGTGCCATAACCAACTTACATCATTGATTTTAGAATCACTAGCTACTAGGCAACGGCTATTATTGGCTAGATCTTCAAGATCTACTACATAAACGTTGCCACGTCTTATTCCTTTGAATACCAAGCTATTGTCAATTGAGTTGGTTATGATGCATAGAGATGGCTTGAACAGAACATCAAAACCTCTATCACATAATTGACTAACGCTAAGTAAGTTATGCTTAAGACCATCTACAAATCGTACATTATCAATGAAGGTTGAAGAGGTGATTTGTACTTTACCTATGCCAACGATGTGACTTTGATTATCATCTCCAAAAGTCACAGCACCTCCCTTTTTAGGCTCTAGGGTGAAAAATTGCTCCTTGTCACCTGTCATGTGTCTTGAGCAGCCACTATCCAAATACCAATAGTTTTTGTCGACTTTGGCTGCAAGACACTCCTACACAAGAAAATCATACAATTTTAGGTACCCAAGTTTTCTTGTGTCCTTCAAGGTTAGAAATGTTGGTTCCTTTTGGAATCCAAACCTTTTTAATTTTTCTTTTAGCTTCTACTTTCCTATGGTCACACACATTAGCTTTATGTCCTACTTTTCCACAGCAAAAACAGGTTATATTCTTAGTTTTACTTTCCCCTACTTTCACAAAAAAGTTTTTAAGGAGCTTTTGCTTATTCTTAGGTTTATACCCTAAACCAGCTCTATTAAACACAGCTCGTTGATTATTAAGTATCATTTCCAATTTTTCAGAACTATATGTAAACTTTTCTACAATAGGTTTGTATTTTTCAAGTTCTTTTGTTAGCTTCTGTTTTTCTGTTTTTAGTATGTTTAAGTCTTTTGTGAGATTATCTTTTATAGTTTGTTTACCGTTTTTAAGTTCTGAAATTTCCTTAGTTAGTTTTTCGTTATCTTTAATTAAGGTATTAGTTTTTTGAATTAACATTTGGTTGCTTGTTTTAAGTTCTAAATTTTCTTTAATGATAAAATTCTTGTCCTTAATTAATTTATCGTACTTATGGAAGTGAGATTGATTAGTTAGCTTTAGTTCTTTATTCTTAAGATTTATTGTCTTATATTCATCCATTAGTTCATTAAAAGCATCATACAATTCATCAAAGGTAAAATCTAAATGCGTTTCAGATGTTACTTCATTTTCATTTGCTATAAAACAGAAGTTGGCTTTTTCCTCTTGTTCCTCATCCGATGATGATGATGATGAATCGGAGTCCGTCAAAGTGGAGACAAGAGCTTTCTTTTTCTTGTATCTGCTGCCTTTCTTCAGCAAGGGACAGTCGACTCTGAAATATCTCGGCTTCTTACAATCATAGCATCCAATTCCCTCACTCTCCCTTTCCTTATCTTTATCCTTGTTGTAGGAACTTGAGGAACCTCTCTTCTGATGAATGGACTTCTTCCGGTTGATGAATCTTCGGAACTTTCTCACGAGAAGAGCCTCTTCATCATCTCCCTCATTGTCTTCTTCTTCGCTGCTGCTACTGCAAGATGGATCTTTGTTAGAAGAAGTAGATTGAGGCTATTACCTTTTTCTTATGAGAGGATTCTTCTTCGCTGTGTTGTTTCATCGTGAGCTCATGCGTCATAAGGGATCCAAGAAGCTCCTCGAGTGGCAGCTTGTTCAAGTTCTTGGCTTCTTGGATTGCCGTTACCTTGGCTTCCCATGACCTTGGCAAAGATCAAGAATTTTCCTGACAAGGTCACTGTTAGCATAACTTTTGCCAAGACTTTTTAGACCATTGACAATATTAGTAAATCTAGTAAACATGCAAGTGATAGTTTCATTAGAATTCATTTTAAATAGTTCATACTTATGAACTAGCATGTTTATTTTAGATTCCTTGACTTGATTCGTGCCCTCGTGGGTCACTTCAAGTCTGTCCCATATCTCTTTTGCAGAATTGCAAGTAGAGACTCTATTGAATTCATTACGGTCTAAGGCACAATAAAACATATTCATTGCTTTGGCATTTAGTTGTGCCTTCCTTTTATCATCGTCATCCCAATCTTTTTCAAGTTTGGGTATAGTAATATCATCTACAAAAATCGAAGGAATGTATGGTCCATTAACTATGGTGCTCTAAATCTCATAGTCTTAAGCTTGGATAAATATCCTCATCCTAGCCTTCCAATAGGTGTAGTCGGTTCCATTGAAGAATGGAGGTCTATGGGTGGATTGCCCCTCAATAAGAGAAGATCCAAATGGGGTTGTCATTTTGATCTTTTACTCTTTTAATATAAGAGTTTCCGCTCTGATACCACTTGTTGCCCAAGAAGACGACCCAAGAGGGGGGGGTGAATTGGGTTATGATTTAAATTTCGACCAATTAAAAACTATGTTTAATGGTTAACCAATTCTATTTCAAGTATTCAGGTTAAGCAATTAAATGCAGTGAATGAGTAGAGAGAGTGTAAGAGACAAAGCAGCAACCAACACAAACACAAGCAGTTTTATAGTGGTTCGGAGCTAACCCTTGCTACTACGTCCACTCTCCAAGCTTCACTTGGGAGTTCACTATAATCCCTTGGATTACAGCCGGTTGTTTTACAAGCTCACAACCCAACTTGTTGTTTTACGAGATCACAATGAACTCGGTTGGTTTTCACAGGCTCACGGACTAGAACCACCTGATTGTTTTCTCGGGATCACAATCGAACCCTTACACCGTTGGTTTTACCCTCGGCTCACCAACAAACCTTACAACCCTTGATTCAATCCCCTGATTGAATCAAGTAAGAAAATAGTTTGGGAAAGTTACACGGAAAGCTTCTTAATAAGCAAATATTAAACAATATGAAAAGAGTGGAGTTAGAAGCCCTCAAACAGATTTTGGAAGTGGAAGAAGGGGCTTCTCGAATTCAGAGTCTCCTCTTTGAATGCGCTAAAGACTTGATGTCAGAAGGAGAGCCTTGAATGCGAAGGAAAGAGTTTGTAGGATGGAGTTCAATGCGCTTCTTCCTTCTTTCTCTTGTATTTACTCTCTTGAGAGCCTTTGGTAGGTAGAAATCACTTTTTCTTTGAATGAAATATCTCCCTTGACGTCTACTACTGTTCACTCTGGCTATTTAAGCAGTCCACTTTGAAAACTAGCCGTTAGACACCAATTTGTGGCCGTTCTACACAATCTGCAACTCCTGACAATGTGTTCGTTGGGATCGGAGTCGACTCGCTCGATCTGGAGTCGACTCGGCTGTTGCTGGAGTCGACTCATGCTTCACTGGAGATGACTCGCCCACTGTTCAGGATTTGAATTAAAGTGCTGTCCCGTTCTGGAGTCGACTCGGCCAAACCTGGAGTCGACTTGCCAGTATCCAAAGATGACTCGGCCCTCTGGAGACGACTCGTTCTTAGGATTCCAGAGATCTATTTTTCTGCATTTCTTTCTCGAGTCGACTCGGATCATCTTGGAGTCGACTCGGCTCTCAGAACCCAAAAACTGATCTTCTATCTTTGGAGTTGAACTGCCTCGGAGTCGACTCGGCTCTCAGAGCCCGAAGTTGGTTCTCTGACTTTTAGTCTTGCTTTCCTCTGAGAGTCGACTCTTGCTTGTTTAGGAGTCGACTCCCCAAACGTTGGAGTCGACTCGAATTTTTCTGAAGTCGACTCGGTAACAGGGTCCAGAAACCACTTCTCTGTCTTTCTGTCTGTTACTCCTTGGAGTAGACTCGGAACTGTCGGAAGTCGACTCGGTAAGCATCGGAGTCGACTCGAAACCGTTGGAGTCGGCTCGGTGACAGGGTCTGAGATTCCTCTTTTCTGGTCCTGCTTTCTCTTCTCAGTCAGAGTCGACTCGCAGTGTGCCGGAGTCGACTCGAGCCTATGCCAGAACATCTGAAACACTTGGAGTCGACTCGAGTTTCAGCCTTTGACTTAAGCTGATTTTCACATGCACTCAAAAGAAGATTCTCATAATTTTTGCCTGAGATACTAGATTGAATTCATTAGTATAACACAAAATATACTCAAATGCTTTGGTCTCATCAAAATCAAATTGGGGTATTATCAATCACTCCACAAGGTTGTGTTGACCTGGTTTAGTAACCTGATGGAGTTGTAACCAAGCTAAAGCTATGATTAAATAGGTTTTGGTCCTGATTAGATAATTATTTTTGTATGGAGAAAAAGGTTTGATTAACCCTTTTTATTAAGTCACGATCCTGTTTTTAGTCTTGTCGAGTCCGGTCTGAAGCAATTTAGCAAGAATTAAATTTAAATGACATTGGGCTCGAGAACAAGTTCAAGCAAATCAACAATCATGACCCACCTCAAATCCAAAGCCAATTCCCAACCAATTTCTTACCTGCCTTCATATAAAATTTATAATTTTAAAAACAAAAAAAATAATAGTTAAATATCCACAATAATTTCAAGAAAAATTACTAGATTCACTGTTCATATGAACAGTGTTCCGTGAAAACACTGTTCATATGAACAGTGTTACAAAAAAAAAAATAAAAGATAAAAACTCCACTGTTCATCTTCTTCCCCGTAGTGCATCACGGCCGAGATTCGCGTTCTCCCTCCCATTCCAGCCACGAGTCCCACGCGGTGCAGCCAGATCCAGATCCTCCGCCTCTTCTTCCGCCCTTGACGCAGCCAGATCCAGCTCCTCCGCCATCAGCACGTTCCACCTCCCAGCAGCCGAGATTCACGATTAGCTCGCTATCAGTCGCATCCAACGTCCCAGCCTTCCATGAAGCATCTGGAGCCATGAATCCAGCCACCTTCTTCTTTCGCTCCTCCCAGCATCGCGTCCCACCCGCTCTCGGAGTCAACCATCCTTCCTTATAAGGCGTCCGACGATCCCGCATCCATTTCTCCCGCGATGCATCCGGAGCCAGCCATCACGTTGATCCCGCGGCTCCTCCCATCAAGTATCCCGGATTTGCATCCCCACCAGCATGCTCCCAAGGGATCCATCACCGAGTGAGAGGGTCTATATGAAGAAGGCATCGGCAGGGAAGAAGGAGGAAGCTCGGTTCGAAAGAAACAGGGGAGACCCTGTTTCGGTGAAGAGAAGAAGAGAGCCGAGAACCAGAGAAAAGAAATTAAAAAATTAAAAAGAAAGGAGGGGGGAGAGAGAGTATTTTGGATATTTTGGGAATAGAGGGAGCCGAATGGGAGCGGAAGACTTTCACTTGAAGATGGGAGGTCGTCCGGAAGCCATGCTCGGCTAAACGTCCAATCTAGGGCTGGATGAAGCCCTAGTAGAGGTGATCAAAACCCGGGCCGGGCCGGGCTCGGGCCGGGCTCTACAGCAGAAATTAGGCCCGATGGCTATGCCCAGACCCGGCCCGGCCCGACTGTCGGGCTTAAATTTTTATCCAGGCCTGACCCAACCTTATAAATCTGGTCCTAGGCCCGACCCGACAGGCCCGACCCGACCAGCCCGACAGGCCCCGACCCGACAGGCCCGACCCGACAGGCCCGATTTTTTTTTTTTTTTTTGGAATCTAGAAATGGGCAAAAATGGCCCAACAGCTTAATGGCTCTCTAAATTGGTTAATTGGTTAATGTTAAGGATATAACTAGCCTATTTTAAATAGATAGTGTTGGTGGTGGTTTCAAACTTTGGAATTTGGATATATCTACAAACATTAAAAAAGAAAAAATTTGCAGCTTCAAGCCAATAGAAAGAAAATAAAATGTATGAAACACTGTTGTCCAGCTGAAAATTACAACCCAATAATAAAAACTGCAAACTTAGACAAAATACAAATTACATTGTCCCATTAACATTATAACAAACATGCATCTTTGTGCATTCAAAAGTTCATAAAAGTTCATAATTCTTGAAGCCACTTTCATAATAGAAAACTGTAGAACATCCTTGCATCTTCTAACTCTCAAAACCTACAAACACAAAATTGAAACATTAGCAATTGTTGATTGAACATGAATAATTATTAGAGTTATTAATAGAATATCTAAATGACTACAATTGTTAGCCTATCAAAAAAATTATACAACTAATTATAAAAAAATTCAGTTCATAAGAATTATCATAATACAAATAAGCACCATCCAACCGGAAAAAAAAAAATCAGGGGAGAAGAAACTGAAGAGGAGAAAATTCAGAGAATCTCCACCCTCCAAGAAGTCCATCTCCAATCCCCCGATCTTTCTTCCTGATGGCCCAGCTCGAACTGGGTTACTGGAGCACTGTGATTGTGAGGGAAGGAAAACCAAGACCAAAACCAAAAAAGAGAAGGGATGAAAGATCCCTCCTCTCTTTCTCTGTCTCCCGTCTCCACCCAAAACAAAACCACTGTCCCCACTCCCCACTCTCCCACTGCTCCGAGCTCTCTCGCTGCCCCCCCACCTCTCTCTCTCTCTCTTTCTCTCTCCGAGCTTGGGCAAAATCTACCGGGATCGAGCTCGAAGAGGAGGAGGAGGAGGAGAAAACTCTTACCGGTGACTGTGAGTCGGTGACCGGAGCCGCGGAGGTTGCCGTCCGGGGGAGAAGGACGCGAAGAGCCGCCGGCCGGTCGTTGAAGAGGCGACGACATCGAGAGGAGGCGGCTATCAGGCTCTCAGCGAGGGAAAAGGGGGGGCGGGGGCGGCGGCGGCTCTCAGCGAGGGAGGGCGGTGGCGGCTCTCAGCGAGGGAGGGGGGCGAGGGAGGGGGGGGGCGGCGGCGGCTCTCAGTCTCAGCGAGGGAGGGGGGGCCGGCGGCGGCGGCTCTCAGTCTCAGCGAGGGAGGGGGGGTGTGGCAGCGGCTCTCAGCGAGGGAGGGCGGCGGCGGCTCTCAGCGAGGGAGGGGGGGCGGCGGCGGCTCTCAGTCTCAGCGAGGGAGGGGAAGGGAAGGGAAGGGAAGGGAAAGCCCAAAGGTTAGGGTTTTTGTTAAATTTTTTTAATATATTATAATTTATAACAGGATTTTATAGTCGGGCCGGGCCGAACCGGGCTATTTTTAACGTTTCCAGGCCCGGCCCGATTTTTTTGGTCGGGCCGCTTTTCCTGCCCAGGCCCAACCAATGGGCCCTTTTTCAATGCCCAAGTCCGAAAAATTTCGGGCCGGGCCGGGCGGGCTGGGCGGGCCAGAAGGCCCGTGATCATCTCTAAGCCCTTGCAATGTATCAAGGCATTGTAGTTCTTACTTTTTTTTTTATTATTTTGGAGCTTGTTTAAATTCTTATCTAGAATGAAATATTTCTTTTATGATGTTTAAACCTTGAGCATGCCATTTACTATTCATGTTTGCTAAAGTAGTCTAAGATGATCCATGCCTAGGAAAATGATGTGTGCTGCACCCTAGATTAGCATACTTAGGTAGACATTTCATGCTATACCGAAGATGGATCTTCCTAAAACTCTTTATGTTTTTATTTTAAAAGGCTTGTAGCCAAATTGTATGCCTCTCCAAAAGACAAAAATTAAGAACACAGTCCCTGATGTATTGCTATGTGGTGGATTCCAAATCCTAGATCCATTTACTCTGATAAATTCTAATTCATACTCATAGTTTAATTTAGTTAAATCAAGTCAGCAAATCCTTCTTCTTGATTTATTTTTAAAAGAAAAATAACTTATTCTTCAATCCCTGTGGACCGACACCCGTAATCACTATCCTACAGGATACGTGCTATTGCGTGGTTTATTTTTAAAATTGAAAGAACCGATCAACCACCTATGGCCGGCCACCCCTCCGCAGGTCGCGCCGGCCCGTGGAGCGGCCGGGCTCGGCCGTGGCGTGGTCGGGCCTCCGCCCGCCGTGGGACCGCGGCGTCCCAACCACGGGATCGGGGAGCTGTGGCGCGAGCCACTTCGGCTCCCTTCCGCCGAGCCCGGCTGCAGCGTCCCAGCCGCGGGACTGCGGCTTCCTAGCCACGGGACTGTGGCTTCCCAACCGTAGCGAAGCCCCCATGGCAGTGGAGCTGTGGGGCGGCAATGTTCGCCGGCAGTGGTGGCAGGCGAGCCGCCTTGGCTCCCTTCCATCGGGCGCCCTCCCGGGTCTCCTTCCGTGGCTGCCGCAGCCTGGCCCCCTTCCAGCGCCGCCGGCCACGCGGGAGGAGAAGAAAGAAGAAGGGGGGAGAGGAAGGAAGGAGAAGAAGAGAAGAAAAAAGAAAAGAAAAAGAAAAAAAAAGAAGAAAAGGAAAGAAAAAAAGAAAAAAAGAAAAAAAAAGAAAAGAAAAGAACAAATAAATAAATAAATGTATAAATAAATATGTATATGAATGAGTGAATGAATGAACAAATAAATAAGATAATAAATAAATATATTTCAATGAATAAAATAATAAATAAATAAATTAATGCATAAATAAATATATATACGAATGAACGTATAAATAGATAAATAAATAAATAAAAAGAAAAATAATGAGTGAGTGGCAAATAAT
This sequence comes from Phoenix dactylifera, assembly GCF_009389715.1. NCBI lineage: Eukaryota > Viridiplantae > Streptophyta > Magnoliopsida > Arecales > Arecaceae > Phoenix > Phoenix dactylifera. Next base: position 144,636 of record NW_024068088.1, on the reverse strand, counting down.
CTGATCTTTATGATAGTGAACTTATCACCATTGTAAATAGTTAAATAAAGAGATAAATGGTCATTAGAAGGGTGAACAATTAATTTACACTAATAATTATAATATTTTTATACATTTATTGTTATATTACACTATAAATATAATATTATATTACATTATATCATAATACATTAATATGTTATGTTAAATAATTTTATAGTATATTATATTAGGGAAAATTATTTTATACTAATAATTATAATATTTTATACTTTTATTATTGTATTATACTATAAATATAATATTATAATATATTATATCATAATATATTAATATGTTATGTTAAATAATTATATTATATTATAATATACTCTAATATTATATTATGAAAAATAAATATACTCTAATAATTATATTACTATTATGCTATGCTATATAATGTCATATTACTATATTATAATAATATTATTTTACATTACAGTAATATTATACTATATCGTATATTATGTATTAATATATGTTATGTTTTATTATGTTCTATCGTATAATACTATGCAATATCCTTTATGGTAATTTTATCATACAAAAGTATTTTTTGAGTTTGTTTACCAAACACATATTAAAGTACCACAACACTTTAGAAATATAGTTACCAAACAGCAAACAGCTTTTTGTAAAAGCTCAACTTCATACAGCTCTACTTCCAACAGCTCTACTTCCAAACAACAGCTCCACCAAATAGGACCTTAGTCAATTGATTGAGGGTCCAACTTTGCTATGTCGTCAATTGTTTGAGCCGATGTAAGGCCTATATAAATGCCACTCTTTTCATGAATTAGGAGTTTAATGATTGAATAAACTCTAGCCTCCTTTCTTTTTCTTCTTCCTTCTTTTTTTTCTTTTTTTTTCTCTTTCTCTCTTTCTCTTTTTTTTTTTTTTTTTTTTTTTTTCTTTTTTACCTACAGTGATCCGCCATCAACTTGGTATCAAAGTTGGTCGGCTCCCCGGTTGCCAAAGGCCCGATCGAGTTATCCTCTCCTCTCTCTCTCTCTCTCTCTCTCGATTTTCAACAGAAAAGCAAAGGCTTACCAAGCTCCTCCCCTATCGCCTCGTGCCTTACTCCCTCTCTCTCTCGGTTTTCACCAAGGAAGAAGGTGAAAACCCCTGCGGCTGCTCCTCCCCACCACCCGTCACCCCCGTGGCCGCCCTCACCCCCGCGCACAACGCCGGCAGCGCCGCTGGCTCGCCCGCGCCGCCCGCGCCGCCCACAGCCGACTTGTGCCGGACCCGCGACGCCACCCCCCAAACCCTCTCTCCACCTATCCCCTTCTAGCCCGCCAGCCCCCACTTCATCAACCCCCTTCAACCGCGGCCGCCTTCACCGCCGCTCGCCGTCCGTGATTCGCCGCCGGAAGCCGCCAACGGCCGGAGCCCGTGACCGGCCGCCCCGTCGCCGCGGGCCACAGAGCACCGCCCGCGGCTGCGCGTCCAGTCCGGAGAGGAGTCCCTCCCACGGGGAGTCCACCGCACGCCGCCGTCGCCACTGCACGACGCCGCACGCCGGATTCGGAGAAGAAAAAGTCCCGCGCGCCTCCGCCACCTGTCTTCCCAAGCTCGGCAACCGCGGTAACAGCCTCAACCCACCCACGAAGAAGGCGGTGCACAGTCACGGGTCCGTAACGGGTTACCGGAGCGGATCGTGCCCGCTAACCCGACCCTATTGGATCTGAGTTTAAAAAAAAAGGAAAAAAAAGGAGAAATACCTGTTCATCGTCTTCCTCCGGCCGTGGTTCCCCTGCGTCGTCGTCCGTCTTTCCTAGTCGACTCCGAGCTCCTCCGTCTCCTCCGTCGGCCGCCGCCCAAAGTCCCCGCCGTCGCCTTCTACGCCCCGTCTCCCTTCGGCTGCCGCCTCGTCCGACGCCGCCGCTCCCGTCAAAGGTCTCGCCGCCACCCCGCCTCGCACCGACGCCGCCGCTCACCTCCCTCCGTCGCCGCCCAACGGCTGACGCCGGCGGCCGCCGCATACCCCCCCCCCCCCCCCCCCCCCCCCCCGCGTTCTTTCACACCGCAGCCCCTCCCCCAACCTCTCCCTCTTCTCCATTTTTACCCAAAACCCCCTTCACACTGCAGCCCTTCCCCACCTTTCTCACGGCCTGATTTGTTTCTCAGGCCCGTCTCCTTCCTCCCCCCACCTTTTCTGACACGCGGCCCGTCAAGGCCCTCGGGCCCATCCATTTGTGGGCACCGTCAGCCATCCATAAACGAGAAGCCCCAGCAACAAGAAAAGCGAAGAAACCCAACGAAGCCCATTCCAACCTCATGGTTCTGGCGACCCGACTCCTCCGCCATCTCCGCCGTCGCCGCCTCTTCCCTCCTGTCCCTCCGCCCTTCCATCGCTCCAACCCCCACCAAAACCATAGCCCCTTCTCCTATTCCGACCACGCCACACACTCTTCAACCTCCTCCAATCCCAAAATCCAATCTTTCTACGCTAAAATCCCCTCCCGCTCCTTCTCATGGCACGCCTGGACCGGCGGCACATCAGATGACATCGGTGGATCCGCCTCCGGCAGCGGTGCCGGAGGTGACAGCCTCATTGGGAACTCCAAAGAGGGACTGGAGTTCAGCCCTGCGGATGGCTCCGAAACTGGAGCAGGGATCTCGAGTCTCGGGTCGGATGGCTCGGGGATGATGGAGGAAACGGTTGAAGAGAGCGTGTGGTATTATCCAGTCCTCTCTGTGATTACTCTGCTTGATGGGTACCATGATCTCACTGGTCTTCCCTGGTAAGCATTCCGAAAATCCAAGTCTTAAGGGAGCTCGATGGGTTTTCTCGATGGGCAATCCTTGTGCTATTTGGGCTTTGAATTAGTTAAATTGTTTGGAAAACAGAAGATATGTTATATATGCCAGCTAATCTTCAATTATAGGACTTCCTCCACGCCAATTCTTGACATTGTCTCTATAGTTCGTTGGAATTGTCGGAAGTGTGGAGAAAGATTAGCGTGGGAAGCGAATTGTTTTATATTTTCATATTTTCAGTTTGTATATTGTCTGAAGGTTTCTAATAGTGTTAACAAAAATAGTGGAATGGTCCGTCAGCTCAAATTTGATTTGTTGTCTACTAATGTGCATTGATGAGAACTTGATACCATGGCTAGGAATGAGTATGCTATCTTGGTTGTTTTAGGTTCTATGGATCCTACTTTTCCATTGATTGCCGAAAGATTAAATTCTCCATTTACATAGACAATTAGATATACATGCATATATTCTGTCTTGCAATTAGAACTTTTCTATATGAATTTGAACTTCTCTCCTCATCTGAGCTGCTGAATGTTTTTGTTACACATATCTATCATCTCCATCATTATTCAACTGCTTTATTCTTATTCAGTGCAATCGCTACTTTATACTGCTATATTTCGTAGTTTGAACTCAAAACACCTCAGCCTTCTATGTTATATGATGTTATCATATCTTAAGGCTTTCTTAATTGGCTACCCTCCTATTCTATGGAGTCTTGCTTGTTGTTTCACATATTTTTTTTGTCTCATAGGCTACTCATAGATAACTTCATTTCTACATAAACTCCATGCTTTATATGGGTGAAAATTTCTGTAGTCGCGGAAGAATTCTGTTTATTCATAGCGACAATTTGTGTATTGACTGAAGAATTTTCTGTATCCGTAAGTCAATGTTGCTTGTTGATAAGTAATTTATCTGATAGCATTTCAATGAATGAAACTTCTCTTTTTCATGTGACCTATAATCTTTCTATTATGTTTGCTTGTAATCTTTTGTGTGGTTCTTTGATATTCATTTAAATTACTATCAATCAATCTTCATCATTAAACTGCAGTGGCTCGCATGTTCGTCTTGCAGTAAAATGTATAATTCATAGTCATCTGACTATATAGACACCATTGCAGGTGGTTAATAATCTCCACATCTACGTTGGCCCTGAGGGTGTCCCTACTTCCTGTGCTTATTTTGCAACTTAAGAAGGCTGGAGAAATTGCAAAATTATTCCCAAAATGTAAGAGATCTTTTCTGTGCCTTAATCTCATAATATTTTTTTTTCATTCCGTAGTTTAGACTAAAATTAGGGTTGTAAGTAACTTGTTAGTCGTCTTTTATATTGATGCACTATATCATTATATGTTTCACTTAGTAGTTCACATGCATGTAAATTTGTTGTTTACAACTAAATATCATATTCTTTTCTATGTAATGTAATTGAGAAACAGTGAGGAATCCCTATTGGTGCTTCTAAAGCAATTCTTGAATTATACAATTTTCTGATTCTTACCTTATTTATTTTAAATAACATGCCTTTAGTGAAGACTTATTAATGAACTTACATTGACCTTAATTGATTGCTAGTCTGAATTTAGCACAGTGGATGAGTTTAAATACTAGTTCAAAATGGTCATGTGGCTATGGCTGTTCAAAATTGAAAACGTTGATATAACAAATAGATGATGGTGAATGTGTGTAAGCTTCTTGATACTTCAAGGTTAAAGCATGACTTAAAAAATATGAATGCAATTTGTAGTTGGCAACTCAAGGCAAAGAGATTAGTTATCTCTAACTCAATTGTTTTGTATCATCAAAATCAACCTTTTAGGGTCAACAATCTCTCTTTTTTCGATGATGACAAAACTCTTGAGTTCCAAAAAGATAATTATATAAAAAGTGATACCATCTTTTAGAACAGAGTATGAATTTGCAAAATTTAGGTAGAAGGATAAGCATATATTCTATTCTGATTTTGTCTATCAGTTTTTCTAAAATGCCTTTCTACATCTCTTACAATACATAAATAATTCCTATTTAAATAAATTTGACTATTTCTAAAAATGTTAGGTAATCAAAGACCTAGCTTCTAAAATGAGAAAGAAAGGTGTAAATTGGATTCTAATCGCTCTCCAAATACAAAAAAAATGAGAAAAATCTCATTATTCTCTTTAAAAGTTTATATGATATAATCTGAGTGTTTATATTTATTTTTCTTTTGCAATGTGCATTGCATGTATCTCATTGCTAGTCGTGCAAAGAAAATAGGAATCTACTCTTCACGGACTAGAATGTTCTGCTTGTTTGCTTAATGTAATATTCACCATCTTTAGGATTTGATGTTTATGCTTTTGCTGGTCATTTGAGAATAAGACCATAAATATTTTATGTATTTTATGAGCTAAATCTGGAAACTAAGGTTTCAAATAGTGGTACGAACCATATTATGGTATGCTGAACTAGTTCGTACCGGACCGGTCCATTTCAAGCGTGAAAAATAGTTCCTGCCGCAAAGGGGTTGGAACTGAGCAGTACAAACCTGGTGTCGGTGCGAACCAGACTGGTTTGCACCGGTACGCGCGCTCTGGGCAGCGCGGGGTCGCGCTCTTCCGTGGAATTTTTTCCGCATCTATTGGCCGATTCGGTACTGATTCAAACTGGTCTGAGCCGGAACCATATCGGTCCGGTAGGCAACTGGTATGCCTATCGATATCGGTACGACCAACCTTGAACTATGTACTTGTACAACATGCATACGATACTAAAATAGACAGTATCAAAAAGAATGAAAGACCATCATTACTGATTGGTATGGTCGATACAATACCGTTCATATGAACTGGCTGGCTAGTACATATTGGTATGGATAGCTTTGGCATCCCTACACCTATACTAGTGCCAGTTTTGCGACGACATGGTATGATATCGATAGTATCGTGCCAACTTATTGGTATAAAGGTCTTTGTTGGAAGTCGTGGTCTATGATAACCAGACAGAGGGGAGGTGAGCCGGTTCCCAACCTCCTAAAGCCGGTCCTCCGGCTTCCTCTGCGCGGAGATCATTCCTCCGGGCTCGAGATTGCCGGTGCTCCGAAGGCATCGGGAAGAGCAGCCACAAAGAAGAGAGGATGGAAGACGATGAATAGGGTGGCACGTGCGTGACTTAAGGGTCACGTGCGGCCCTTTTTTAAATCAAACCAAAAGAATTCGGGTTAACAGGTCTGACCCGATAACTCGTTACGTACTCGTTACTGTTTATCTTCTTTGTGGCTTGTTGCTAGTGGTTATGCCTTCTTTTGCGGTGCCAGGAGCGTGGCGACGGTTGGGCGCGGGACGACGGGCGGCGATGGGCGCTTGCGGACAGCGGTGCTCCTCTCTTCGGATCCGACGAAAGGCAGTGGCGATGGGGGTGGGGGGGTGGGGGGTTTCCCTTTTTCCTTTTCTCCGTCAGTTTTAAGGGATTCCCAGAATAAGAAGGCAGATTAGGATTTTATTATTTTAAAGACATTGGCTGCGAAGACGAATTTCCTGACCGACTTCCCAACTTACCTTATCGGACTTTCATATCTGCCTCGAATAAGGAGCCACCGCAAGATCCTGGGGAACACGGGAAGTGCCGCGAAGAGGTGCACGGCCTTTCCTCCTCTCATGTCCGGTCGTTGCCTGTCTTAGGGGGGAGAGAAGGCTTTCCCCTTTTCTTCTCGTGCACCGCTGGAAGAAAGGAACAAACGGGGGAAGGGGGGGTTTTGGCCGAGAAAGAGTGGGATACATAAGGAAGACGAGGATAGAGGAAAGGAGGGGAAGAGAGGAAACAGATCGCTTTCTATTCTAGGGCATTGATCGAGAAGAACAAGAAGGGCGAGGATCGATTTTGAAAGTGAGAAAGGATAGATTGGGAGGGGCTCTGTTTGTAGACTTCGGCGTGGAAGAATAAATAGGGAAAACCAACGTTGGAGAAGACGCCTCCCTTTTCTTTGCGGGAAGTCTGAGCCCCCACGTGAAGGTCAAGGCCCATCGCAGCCCAAAAAATTTTTGTTGCCGAGCTCTAATACCAATGCCGGACAGCAGGAAAGGGAAAGGAGGAAGAGAGAAGAAAGAGAGAGGAGGGAAGGAGAATTAGGCTTTCGCCTAGCCCTAGCTCAGGGTTTCACACCAAGGCTAAAGAAAGGAACCAGAAATTTAATTCATAGCATATCCCATACGATATATGGTTCATATATTTATAAGACCCAGAAAATGCAAAGACCCCCCTAAAAAGAAACTAATCTCACAAAAGATCCTCAAAATAACGAAATACCAAAATAAGCCCTAAAGGTTATCAAATAACAAAATATCCTAATAAGCCCAAATAAAATAAAATCACTCCAACCACAATGAAACTGGTTGAACTATCCTCCTGCGGCGACTGTAGACCCGAGTGACGGACAATCTGGCACTGGTGTCCGCTCCAGTAGGATTGTTTGGAGCACAAGAGCACACATGAAAGTAACCATGAGAGGAAAAGTGGTTGGTGGTGTCAGTAAGCAGTGTTCGGTGTCTTGCGAATTAATATGGTGTCAAATCTCAGTCCTACCCCTATGGGACAAAAATCACGGAGCATTGGCGCTATTGCACGTTATTTGTGACCCGGTCAGATTTGCAAATGGGGTGGGAGAGACTCGCAACAGAAGGCCAGCGGCTTTTGTTGACTTATGCTTGTTTCTTTCTTTCTAGTTTTTTGAGTGTATATCTGTCTAAATATGCAAAATTGTTTGATTACCCTCATGATTATTTACATATATACTTTTTTTGCATGTTTACCTATTAAGGGTATTTCAGTCTTTCAATTTTTAAGTGTTCATTTTTTAACAGTATTAGATGGCATGGGTACATATACAAAGAAACAAAAAAAGAGAAGGTTATACTTGCAAAACAAGCAATTTATGAGGCTATACATGCAAATAAAAACTTTGTGTGGGTATTCATGCAATTTCACATATTTAGGAAGGTATACACTCAAAAAACTTGATTATTCTGCACTATATATAATAACAAGAGCCCCGACCACTCATCGGACATGTTTTTATGCTTCATGAATTCTTGAGTAACTAATATGTTTACATACATAATACAGCAATGCAAACAACATCAGCAAACATCGTGTATATGACTTCTATTTATTTTAGCAGCTGCTACTATATTTGGACAATCGATTCATTTTATACATTGCACTTATTTAAGCATCTCCTCCATTTGGTTTTGGTTTATGTCTAGATTGACCTGGATAATCAAACGTTGAGGTTGTGATACTAAACTCAGCTTAAGTATTATAATATACTATATTATTGTTTATTAGTTTTTCTTTAGCTCATGCTATTATTGCACAATTCTGATACAACTAGATAATTGTTGTCTGCTTGTCTTTTTGTCTTTATCAGTGCCTCCTCCATTTCCACCACCCCTATCAGGAAGGAGTTTTCAAGACCATTTTCTGCTATTTCAAAAGAAAAGACGGGAGCTTGGGTGCCCCTCATTTTTGTGGAACTTTGCATTCTTTACTGTCCAGGTAAAGCTCAGAACATAGTAATATATACTTCAATCATAATATTGGCTAAGGTTGCCTTACCGGTATCAGACCCCATTTCGGGCCGTACTAGCATAGGCATATCGAATGTCGGTACGGTACGCGGTACGCTATGCATATTGAGTGTCGGTACGCCACCTACCGGTACCGCATACCATTATTGGCCAATGTCATAATTCTACTTATTTCCATATGTAATAAACTAGACATTAAATGTAGTGACAAATAATATAAATTAAAATGCTAGTGAAGTAACCCGCTAGACTTGAAGTAGTAAATGTTTTGGGAATTTCTCAACATTTGATGCTGTATTAAGGTGTTTCTATTTTCTAATTAAATCATAAAAGTATGAAAAAGGCATATTAAATTGTGTATACTTAATTAAGAATTTTACAGTTTCACCTTTTCTCTATTTCTTAGCTGATGTTGATCCCATATCCAAAGTTAATGAAATTCCTCAATATTCTCTGCTAAGTTTCTTACTGAATTGTGCCTAGCATCATTTTGTATGTAAAGCATGGTATGCTATACCGTACCGAACCGGACGATACCGAGCATACCGTACCGTACCGGTTCGGTACGGCGAATTGTAAAGTATGACATGGAACTACTGAAAGCCATAGGCTACAGTATGCGATTATGGCTTCAAGCATGCTTTTTTAGTGTATCCTCTGGAAATTTGTACTGTAATGGTCTTAAATCATAGGATTTGAAATTTTGAATTTATGTTTTGCAGACAGTCCTATATGTGTAGCATAATTTGTAGTTATTATGAGTTAGAATACTGTTGTTGTTGTATTAGGTTATCGATCTTTTGTATGTTACCCTTTGTTATGATTTGTGACAATCATCTCTTCTTCAGTTCTTCTCTTTCCTAATTTGTCATAGAATGTTTTTAAACTATTAGAAATTTGTTTCATGTCGTTAAAATTGCTAAATTTTTTACTAACTGAACAAATTGGAAAACTAAAATTTTATAAAAAAAATCGGTGGATTAACACTTACATTATACTCAAAGAAAGGGAAAATTTATAGCAAAAGATATTTATTGTAAAGCATGAATCCGAATTTATAAAAAGAAACGGAAAATTTTTCAGTGCATTCTTTTGTTAAAACTTAACCAAATTTATTGGTTTTGTTGTGATAACATGACTTTTCTTTTTTCTCATTGCTTTACAGGTCCCTAGTTTTTTATTGTGGATGACTAGCATTCGGAGGATGTGTCTGGATAGTCACCCTGGGCTTGATAGTGTAAGGACAATAAAATGCAATTGAGACTTATATATTTTCAGCTATCAAGACCTTGCATTATAGTAGTAAAATTGCCTGGACATTATTCAATTTGGATCATGCTTTTATGATCTGAACCTCTCATGAGGAAGGCAACCAACATTAGAGTTGGCTGACTTAAGTGCAATGTTAGATATTGAATTTAAGACAGAAATTGTTTTACTCTTCATAATAAACCATTCTTGTGCTATCTTACTCGACTATGGATCATGTTTGACTTATTGTCCTTGCGAGAAAGAATAGATGGCATTCTACATTGTGACATTGTATTCACATGTTACACTTATGAACAAATAGATAAAAGGGAATAATGTTTTTAGGATAGACAGTCATTCAAATGTTTATAAAAAACAACCATTAAGTGCTTAGTTGGCTGCTTAAATGGCTATATGGTGCTAAACCACTTAAGCCTTTCCTACACAAATGTCATATGGCCTTTTAGTTTGGTTGGCTGTTGAACTTTGCTCAAACACTTAATAGCCATTTAATCTGCTTAGGTGCTTCAATGGTTATCTGGCATTCTTCTTTTCCCTTTTTTTTTAAATTGCATGTGCAATGCTCAATACATTGTACCTAAGTTAAATAATCAAAATGATATATCATTTATATTAGCTAACTTAATCTAAAAATTAAATTGTGTTTGTAGTTTGTAATGCTACATGTAGCTTCTTTTTAAGGCATTGTGGTACCTAGAACATGTTCCATAAAGATGCACTTGGGTATGCAAAGATTACAGAAAAGTGAACCTTTTTCCACCATCCAATCTTCATGTTTGTTCTCACAATAAGCAGTATTAGTGTAATCCTTCATCGCTGAAAGAAAATTTTCTTTTTGGCCTCATTTACTTCAATTCTCTTTGTGGCCTCATCTGGAGCTTATCTCATTTATCATTTTATTTTCAATTATCACAGTTAAAACCCTTGCTGCTTTTGAATTTAAGTGCTGATCGACACAGGATGGCTATGTATATGCCAGTGTCTTGTGGGCATGTGGCACTGACATGATACTGGCTGTGCTTGCCCAGTGTCTGCCAAACAGCAGAATAAAATGGCATAGCATGAAGCAAACCATGTGAGTGCCAGGCTGGTGTGCTACTGGCAGACAATATTCAATCTTTTCTTCTATTATTTTGACCACTGTCATTATTATGCTGGTATGTTTATGCCAAATGATATTTGGCGTCCATGTTTCTACTGAAAGTGAATCCTAGGTTCTTCGGTGTTAGGCATGCTGAATTTTTTTTTTTGGTGAAAACCATGGCTGAACCTAATCGGGTTGCCTACGTACCCCTTCATAAGGGGAATCAAGCCATACGTAGTTCTTTTTAAGTTTCAAAAACGCAGCGGAAAAAACGAATCTAACAATTTAATTCATGCATGCTTACAAGATCAAATCTAGAAATCAGCACCTTAAGAACACATAGGATTATGCCAACAATTATGCTAAAACTTTCATGCATGATTAACTATTAAATCTGAAATTTAAGAACTTTATTCCAATTAATCTCCGAATATCCATCGAATGGATTCTGAAGATATCTCCGTGAGGAGCCCCAAAAGAGGGTAAAACCTCGGGAATCGGACCTAGATCTTGACACCATAATAAATGATTAATGCTAGATTAATACCTTTTATGATGGATGAAAGTTGTGGATCTGATCCTTGACTTCGCGGCCACGCACATGAATGGCCTCTACGAGAAGTACACGCGAAGTTCCTGAAGAGATCCAATCCTGCGGAAGTGCTAGCTTGCGCAGAATTTCTTGAGGCTGAAATTTGATCTTCCCAACGCTATCAACTTTTGATCCGCCTTCTTGGAAGAACTTGGAGGAAAGGTTTAGAGGGATTAAGGAGGACTTAGATCTGAACTAAAGACTCTTATCAGGGACCCCTAAACCTAATGGCGTGATGGACTTAGAGGAGGAAGAAGTCGGCTAGATTGAATGCAGAATTTTTCCATGCATGAACTAGGGTTCCTCTCTTTTCTTTCTTCTTTTTTTCCTTCTTTTTCTCTCTTTTTTCCTTGAATTCGACCACCAGCTGATAGAGGTCCTTTTAATGTTGCTATCCCCTCTAACTTCATGCCAACCATCCCATATTTGGGGAGGATTTTGTGGGGTTTTGAATTTTGAATTCAAAATTCAAGTTCATGCGCCATTACATGATGAAGCTTGATCTAATCTAAACCATTCATCATGTTGCCACTTCCCTCTATCAATTTCGAAATTCCCATGCCCCCAATCAGATTAGAGGGTCACGTGGTGATTTTGTGGTGATTAAATTTGAAATTCAACCTTAATTAGAAGTGAGATAAAGATAAGGATGATATATGCCATGAAGAGAGAATTTGATCTTATCCAATTTTTTTCATGAATTTCTCTCCATGTCACCCTATCTGATGATGAAAGAGGTCCCTGATGTTGCCAAGTGTCCTATGGCACCATTAAATAAATTAGATTAATTTTTAATCATACTAAAAATCAATTTATAGCGCCATGCATGGATATGTGACAAGTGGATTTCAAGATCCGAACAGTTTCAGATCAAACCCATTTTAATTTAATTAAATCCTAATAATTAGGATTGTCCAATTACATTGGGTTGAACCTAATTCAATTAGGTCAATCCTTAATTAAGCACAAATTTAATCTAATTTAATTTGGTCAACCTAAGTCCTCTTGTTCAGACCTAATCCAATAAGGTCAAAAAAAAACCCTGATTGAGCCCAGAATTGAATCTAATTCAATTTGGCTCATCCTTAGTCTAATTACTCAATCCAATTGAGTTCATTAGCAATCTAATTACTAATTAATCCTCCGATAATTACTTTAATTATTTTATATGATAATTTGCCAATCAAATTAACCAAATTACCCCTGAATGATTCTTAATCATTCATCAGCCTTCTTGATCAATCAGGAATCTTCTATGCGTGTGACCTCATATGTTCAAACCTAAACCGGTAATATAGGAACGACTTCCTACATTAATCGATATGACCATCTAGCAATGGTACCTAACGTCCGGATAGGCCGAATATATACGAAGCAAATATTCGGGAATCCTGAACTATGGTTACTGTATAATTTAATCCTTTTGACTCTTAATGCCTGGATGACTTAGAGCTCACTGTCAACCCTATAATTAGTACATTCATTATGTGATTAACTTTAGATATCCCGTGACTCCTCACTGGGATTACCCTGGCCAAGGATTTGTTAAATTAATCACAAGACATTATCTCTTGTTTCCAGGAGGGGTCAATTCCATTTTGACTCACAACTGACTACGCAAGTACTTGACTGCACCCAGTGACCTTCCGTCACTGAATTAGAAATCCAGATAGTCCGGTACCAAAGTACAGTGAGTTGCTTGTGAGGATGATAGTGTTATTTCGATGATTAACACAACCATTGAGGGAATATTAAATTAATAATACAGTTTAACGTGATACATCACTAATGAATACGACACCCTCGATACATTCATGATATATTAAGAGAATGAGATCAATACGTCTTCCAATGATTAACAACGAGATAAAATTTGTAGTAGAAAAGGGATAGAGAATTCTTAATTCTAATTCAGCAAAGTTTTAAGTGAAATATACTCTTAAGGGCAAAACAGTGATTTTCATTGTTAAGGGTATGTAGCTCTATTGTGGCATACACTCAAAATTGTTTGAAAATATGTTTCATTGATTATATGAATTAGTCTAACTTTAAGATGCAGGAAAGTATGGATTGAGTCGACCCCAAGCTATGTGGAGTCGGCCCTGGCACACCATTGAACGATCTGGTACACCCCTGCAAAAATGGCACCCCAAGATTCCTTGAGCCAACCCCAGCTAGAGCCGATCCCAAGATTCCTTGAGCCAACCCCAGCTAGAGCCGACCCCAAGGAACACTTGAGCCGACCCCAACTGAATATGAGTCGACCCCAAGGATATGTGTTCAAAACCATATCTCTAGAATCCCTGAGAGGGTCGACCCCAATGGAACTTGAGTCGACCCCACTGTAGCATGGGTCGACCCCAAGAAAGCTTGAGTCGACCCAGTGAAGACAGTCGAAAATACAAGGTTCTGTAGTTTCTGAGAAGGCCGACCCCACTGTAGCAGGGGCGACCCCAGAGAAAGTTGGGTCGACCCCAGAGAAAGTTGAGTCGACCTCAAGTCTGATGAACAGTAAGTTGAGTCGACCTCAGAAAAGTTTGGGTCGACCTCAGCACGGGCAAGGGCATAACGGCTAGTTCTGTAGAAGTGCTTTTGGACCTCCCAACGGCTAGTAACGGATAGTTTTTTCAAATCTAACCAATGAGAAGTGACCAATAGAGGTGGGCAAGTATTTTAAAGTGACACTATTCATTAGAGGAATCATCTTTTGCCAAGAAATCAAAGTTCATTCAAGAAAAAGCAAGCCCTAGCATCCTTCTTCAATGTTCTCAATTTAAGTCTCAAAAAGGAGGTGGTTGAGTAATCTGAGTGTGCATTCAACAGTTCCACCAAACCATTGTGAAGTGAAGGAACCTTGGCAAAGAAGAGAAGAGCATCCTCAAAACGATAACTATTTTCTCATCTCTTCTATTAGTGTAAAATTGTTATATTTGCTCTTCTAGGAGTTTCAAACTCTTTCTTCTTTATTACTTTGTAAGGTTTGTTGGTGAGCCCGTAAAATCAACGGTGAAGGTTTGTTGTTGAGCCGGTAAAACCAACATAGGTTTTTGGTGATCCCGGAAAACCAAAGTTTAAAGATTTTTTGGATTGTGAGCCCGGAAAACAATCCAACTATAATCCGCGGGATTATAGTGAATTCCCAAGAGGACGTTTGGGGAGTGGACGTAGGTGCTTAGGAGAGCACCGAACCACTATACTTCTTGTGTGTTTGTGTTGTGTATTGTTTTAACTTCACTACACGCACTCAATTAATATGAACTAAATCACTCACTCATCAATTGATTTAATTCAAGGATTGAAAAAATTTAGAAAAACTAATTCACCCTCCTGTTGGCTTGTCACCTTGGGGCAACAAGTGGTATCAGAGCTAGGTGCTTTCATAGTATTTATTGATCTTACGATCAAGAGTCAAAGATCATGAGAACCCAAGTAGAATGTTCTATGAGCGAGGGGCAATCTACAAATAGACCTTTTCTGTTTAATGGCACTAATTATACATATTGGAAAGCTAGGATGAGGATATTCATTCAAGCTCTAGATTATGACTTGTGGAATATTATAACTAGAGGACCACACACACCCATAATTAGTATGGAGGGCACAATCATTCCTAAACTAGAAATGGATTGGAATGAGAGTGATAGAAGACTAGCACAACTAAATGTTAAAGCAATTGATGTACTTTACTGCTCACTAGATGTAAGTGAATTTAATAAAATATCTACATGCATCTCCGCGAAAAAATTTGGGATAAACTAGAGGTCATACATAAGGGAACTAATCAAGTTAAATAGTCAAAAATAAATATATTAGTACATAGGTATGAATTGTTTAAAATGGAATCCACAGAGTCCATAACTGAAATGTTCATTCGATTCACGGAAATCATAAATGGACTAAAGAGCTTAGTAAAGTCTTATACTAACTCTGAACTAGTGCGAAAAATTTTTAAGTCACTACCAAAAGTCTGGGAGGCCAAGGTAACTGCAATCCAAGAAGCAAAAGACCTCAATACACTACAATAGGAAGAACTTCTAGGATCACTCATGACCTATGAGTTGACCATGAAGCAAAATTCAGAAGAGGAGGTCAAGAAAAAGAAGATCATTGCCTTGAAGTCTACGACTCCAAAACAGAAAATTGAATCAGAAGAGTCTGATGATGAGGAGGAATATGATGAAGGAATGGCTATGCTCGCAAGAAAATTCAGAAAATTTATGAGAGGGAAGAAGAAATTTCATAAAAGGAAGCCCTTCCTCAAAGGTAGCTCGAGCAAGGAAAAGGGAAAGGACAGAAAAAGAAAAGGAAATGCCAATTTGCTATGAGTGTAACAAGCCTGGGCATTTCAAGATAGATTGCCCGGAATTGAAATAGATGGCAAGAAAACTTAAAAAGAGGAACCTCATGGCTGAATGGAGTGAAAGTGAGGAGTCAAGTTCGGAAGAGGAAGATCAACAAGAGACGGCTCAAATCTGCTACATGGCCAACGACGATGAGATAGATTTTGAACTTGAATGTGATTTTACAGTAGAAGAGTTACATGATGCATTTTTAGAACTCATGGAAGAACACAAAAAGCTAATCAATAAAAATAAAATTTTAAAAGATGAAAATCAATCTTTTATCAAAGAAAAGCTGAAACTATCTAATGACTATGAAACATTAAGTAGGAAGTTCACTAATGAAACTAAAAGTCTAATTACCGAAAATTTCAAGCTAAAAGAAGATGCAGAAAAATAGAAATTCTTAGTGGACAAGTTTACACTTAGCTTAACTAAATTAAATATGATTCTTGATAGTCAAAAAGCTGTATATGATAAAGCTGGATTAGGATATAAAACAAATAGGAAGCAAAAATACTTAAAGAACATATTTGTGAAAGCCAAAAATGAAAATATAACTTGTCATTGCTGCAATAAAGTAGGACACAAAGCATATGAATGTAATTTTAGAAAGTCTAAATTGAGTGATAAGAGTAAGCTAAAATCCAAAAAAATTTGGGTTCCAAAAGGAACCTCAAGTACTAACACTAAAGGACCCAACATGAGTTTGGGTACCTAAAGTACATTCTTGATTTTGATTGCAGGAGTGTCTTACAGCTAATAAGAGGGATAGACGATGGTATCTAGATAGCGGCTGTTCAAGATACATGACAGGTGACATAGAACAATTTGTCACTTTGGAATCTAAGGAGGGTGGAGTGGTAACCTATGGAGACAATGGAAAATGACTTATCATTAGAAAGGGTAAAGTTTATATTACTCCATCCACTTTTATAGAAAATGTTTTATTAGTTAATGATCTGAAACATAACTTACTTAGCATAAGTCAATTTTGTGATAAAGGTCTTAAAGTCACATTTGAAGCCTCAGTATGCATAATCACAGATCCTAAAGATAATAACATTGTACTTATGGGACATAGGCATGGAAATATTTATATGGTAGATCTTCATGATTTAGGCAAGAAAAATGGATTATGCTTAATCACTAATGAAGAAAAGAAAGTGAAACAAGTTGGCTTTGGCACCGTAGACTAGGACATGCTAGTATGGACTTAATATCAAAACTAGTCAAAAAAGGATTTGATAAAAGATGTGTCAAAATTGATTTTTGAAAAAGACAATCTGTGGACCATGCTCATTAGGAAGGCAAACAAAATCATCTTTCAAATCAAAGAATGTAGTATTAACCAATAGGCCTTTTGAACTCATACACATAGATCTATTTGGGCCTACTAGAACTGCAAGTCTAGGAGAGAAAAAATATGGACTAGTTATAGTAGATGATTTTTCAAGATATACATGGGTTTCATTTCTTGCACATAAGAATGAAGCATTTTCAGCATTTTTGAAATATTATAAAAATATCATAACTGAAAAGAAGCTTACCTTAATTGCAATTCGAAGTGATCATGGAACTAAATTTGAAAATCAACACTTTGAAGAATTCTGTAATAAAAATGGTATTTTTCATTAATTTTCAGCACCTAGAACGCCTCAACAAAATGGGGTTGTTGAAAGAAAAAATAGGACATTGGTAGAAATGGCACGCACGATGTTGTGTGAGTCAAATCTTCCAAAGTACTTTTGGGCTGAAGCCATAAATACTGCTTGCCATATTTTAAATCGTGTTTTAATACGTCCTATAACAAAAAGAACTCCTTATGAACTTTGGAAGAATAAGAAATCAACTGCTAAATATTTTAGAGTATTTGGGTGTAGATGTTTTATTTTAAACAATGGCAAGGAGGATCTAAGTAAATTTGATGCCAAGTCAAATGAAGATATCTTCTTAGGATACTCTACTTCTAGCGGGGCATACAGAATATTCAACAAAAGAACTCTTGTAGTTGAAGAGTCAATTAATATTATTTTTGATGAGTCTGATAGGGAGGTCTCCTAGGAGAGAGTATTTTTGATGATGCAGGAATTATTGAGTTTGAAAAATTGAATCTTAATGACGTGCCAAATCAAGAAAAGGAAGATGATCGTGTGCCACCACAATCTCATGACTTGCCAAGGGAATGGAGGTACGCACATGGACACCCTAAAGACTTAATTATTGGTGATCCATCTCAAGGGGTAAGAACTCGATCTTCTCTTAGAAATTTAAATGACTATCTTGCTTTTGTTTCACAATAGAACCTAAGACTTATGAAGAAGCTGAGAATGACATAAATTGGATTAATGCTATGCAAAAAGAATTAAATCAATTTAAAAAAAAGCAATGTATGGACATTAACTGAGAGACCAAAGCATAATTCTGTAATTAGAATAAAATAGGTTTTTAGAAATAAATTAGATGAAAATGGGGTAGTTATAAGAAATAAAGCTATACTTGTAGCTAAGGGATACAATCAAGAAAAAGGGATAGATTTTGAAGAAATATTTGCTTCCGTGGCTAGATTAGAAGCTATTAGATTACTTCTAGCTTTTGCATGCTTCATGGATTTCAAATTATATCAAATGGATGTAAAAAGTACCTTCTTAAATGGTTATATAGAAGAAGTATATGTAGAGCAACCCCCTAGTTTTGAGAATCATGAATTCCCTGATCATGTATTTAGATTACATAAAGCACTATATGGATTGAAACAAGCACCTAGGGCATGGTATGATCGACTAAGCAAATTTCTGTTAAATAATAATTTCAGTCGAGGAAATGTAGATAAACACTTTTCTCAAGAGAAAAGACAAAAATTTGCTAGTAGTACAAATATATGTAGATGACATAATTTTCGGTGCCACTAATGATAGTCTTTGCAAAGAATTTGGCTGAATTAATGTAAGGAGAATTCGAGATGAGTTGATGGGGAAACTAAATTTTTTTTCGGATTGCAAATCAAGCAAACTAAGGAAGGCATCTTTATTCATCAAACTAAGTACACAAAGAAAATATTAAAGAAGTTTGGAAATAAAAATCACAAGGGAATTAGGCACCCCAATGAACCCAACTAGTAAACTAGACAAAGATGAAAAGGAAAAAGTGTAGATATGAAGCTTTATAGAGGCTTAATTGGATCTTTGTTTTACCTCACTGCTAGTAGGCCAGACATAGTATTTTAGTATGGGAATATGTGCTAGATACCAATCAGATCCTAATGAGTCACATCTAAGTGTTGTCAAAAGAATCCTTAGATATTTGAGAGGAACCATAAATATAGGATTATGGTACTCTAGAGACTCTTGTCTAGACTTGCTTGCATATTCTGATGCAGATTTTGCTGGATGCAAATTAGATAGGAAGAGCACTAGTGGAACATGTCAATTCTTAGGGAATAACTTAGTATCATGGTTTAGCAAAAAGCAGAATTCAGTAGCATTGTCAACGGTTGAGGTCGAATATATAGCTGTCGGGAGTTGTGTTCAAGAACTATGGCTCAGCAACAACTAGAGGATTATGGAATCAAACTAGACAACATTCTTATAAAGTGTGATAACACTAGTGCCATTAACCTTACCAAAAATCCGGTTCAGCACTCTAAGGCCAAGCATATTGAAATAAGGTATTATTTCACTAGAGATCATGTGCAAAATGGGAATGTATGTATTGAGCATGTATGTACGAGAAACAATTTAACTGACATATTCACAAACCTTTAAGTGAAGATAGATTCTGCATGCTTAGAAGGGAATTAGCCATATGTGATCCCTTTGATTGAAAGCAAATGAAAGAAACATGTTGTCTCATGATACTCTCTTTCCATTTTGAAAAACCAATGAAACGTTAGTAAAATTATTCATTTATAGACTCCTTACTCATATATCAATATCCTATAAAGATTTGATAAGGATCAGGAAAAAGGAAGAATTAAAAAAAAAAAACCTGAACTGGGGCCGACCCGAGCCAGAATGGGGTCGACCCTTCCGTTGAGTTCGACACCAGAAAAAATCTGGGGTCGACCCAACGGCGGGACCCCCGTTTTTAAAAAGGGGGACCCGTGAGCCATTTTAGGGCATGTCTTTCCCTTTGTCCTCTTCCTAAAATCCTATTTTGCACTCTCCAATCCCTTTCAATCAACTTCAAACAATGCTAGATTGCTTCCCTAATGTTAGAACCCGCCCATACCGCAGAAAATTAAAAAAAATTCAGATGGCAGCGGAAGAGGCATGCGCGGGATCAACCGTTCATTCACATGAACGTTGTTCAAAAACCGTTCGTAGTTAGATAAAGGATTAAAAACTTTTAAACTATTAGGAGATCAGATCTTCGCCTTTGTGCAGGTAGGTGATCACCGCAACTTGATGATCGTGGTTTTGGAAGAAGGTTCGCTTGAAGCCGTTCAAGTGTCCGGCCTCTACGGGTATCCACACGAAGCAGAGGACCAATCCTGACGCTCCAATCTCCCCGGGGTGCTAGCTCCCTTGCAGAGATATGTTTTGATGGCTGATCACCTCCCTTTCTTTCAACTCTTGAATGCTAGAGGGAGGAGGAAGAAGATGGAACAACCAAGGAAGAAGATCACCAAGCTTTGCAGCTTTATCTTTTTCCTGCGTTGGAAGAAGGAAGGGTTGGAGGAAGGGGAGCCGCCCAACACCACCTTCGTTCTCTCGCCATCCGCTTGCGGGCTGAAACAGAAGAAGGGGAGGAGGGAAGGCCACGGATTGAAAACAAAGGAGGGCTTCCAAATGCCCTAGGGGTGCCGCCCCTCTTCCCCTTTTTAAAGGCATCTAGGGCTCCTACAAATTAGGAGCCCTTGATGTTTTACCCAAGAGGGGCGCCGACCCCTCTTGTGTTGCCGCACAAGGAAGAAAAGGAGGAGGGGTGTGAGCCGCCTCCTAAGGAGGATTAGATGCCCTATTTGGTTTAGTCCTAATCCAATTAGGGTTTAACCCAAATCATGAATCAATCGGGTTCAATCTATGTTAGTCTAATCCAATTAGAACTTGAATGAACCATGACTCAATTTGAACTCTTCAATCCTAACCCAATTAGAAGTCATGTTGATTCATGAGATTAATAATTAATTAGGTCTTAAGAACCCTAATCCAATTAGGACTTATTTAATTTTAGTTTCTAATCCAATTAGGACTCTAATTTGAATCCAGAGTCCTAATCCGATTAGGACTCTGGGAATCCTACTCTAAGTAGGAATTCAAAATTTAATTTCAAAACTCCTAATCTAATTAGGATTGGTAGGAATCCTACTCCAAGTAGGAATCCCAGTCCTACTCCAAATTAGGATTTCCAGTCCTAATCCAATTAGGACTCTAGGAATCCTACTCGAAGTAGAATTTGTGTTTAAGTCCATTTAATTAATTCCATTGTTCCTTCTTCAACTGATTATCAATCGAATTGATTAACTCGTAATTCATAATCACATTTCAACCATCGATCGGTCAATACTTCTAGTGTGTGTGACCCCAATAGGTTCTATTCTGACTAGTAGTGAGATATATTGTGATCTCTATCTCAATATCATTGAAACTCCTTTCAATGGGTTGGAATGATTCCAACGTCAACTCATTAGGGTTTATCGATCATCGAGATATTCCCTATGAGCCTCACCATCCACCAATGACACCTAGCAGCATGTAGTGGCTACCAGCAGAATAGAATGATGAACCTCTAGGTGCAGTTAATATGTGATACAATCCTACTATCGTGGATTCCTACAGGACGGAGGTCATGGACAACTCGTCAAACCCCATCGTCTGTCGTATGTGAAGATTTATTCGACTTAAATTCGAGAGTGGAAAACTCTTTCTCCACTGTGGCATACTGCCCCGGCCGAAGTCTTACGAACTCAGTCTTATAAATCACATAGGATCTCTCCTTATCTATCAAGGTCGATAGATTCCTTATAGGTGCATACCCTACTCTACAGTGAACCTACTGCAGCAATCTACACTGCATGGACCCATATGGCTAGAGACCATGCATGTGTGCAGTCAAACTACAATAACCTTACTGTGAGTGGCCGAGCACCGCAGGGTCAAAGGATCAGTCACATTACTGCAACATCAAGCAAGTCACTGACGAGTGGATAGATATCCAAGTGACTTCTTGTCTTGGTCACGCTCAGTACCCTTGTTCTCTAACAAGCACCCTGCACTATTACTTCGAGTGTTTCCACACCGTGGACTCGAGTCTCGTCCATCCATAGAAAAAGTAATGTGTGCACTGATCTCATCGGATCGATCACCGTCCCGCGTGCATGATCCATCGATCAGGAGCGTTTAGAAATTAATCACTAATGATACATGGCTCAAATTCTCAACTCTTGAGAATATGCATCATCATCTTATTAATTCCTTGGACGATTCATAGACACAATAACAATATGAATGAAAAGATGCCTTTCATTTATTCAATAAAGTCAAGTACAAATTTATGTCCCAGAATTAATAATCTGTCAGCCAAAATTGGCTTCTAGGGCATACATCTAACACCTAAGCCGTTAGATCAAGATCTAAGAAAGCACTTGGTAAAATGGGACCAAGCGAGCCGTTGCTAAGAGATCCGGGAGAGTCTCACGGCCAACCATCGTAGAAAAGCATGCTAGAGAATCTTCTACAGTGCCTCCACAAGGTGAGACACGTGTAGAGCCTCCTCCACCTCCTTTCCTCTTCAGTTCAACTTGCTAAATATGCGGGAAGACCGGTAACCACGGGGAGAAAAATCCATTTTGAATTTTTGGATTAAGAGGGTTTCGGATGGGTGATTGAATTCGAAGACAAGAATGGGAGTATCTTCTTTGCTCCCTAGATTTAGTGGACCTATCTGGGCTTAGTTCGTGAGTTCTATGCCTTTCTAAAAGTCGGTCCGGGAGGGCTTGTGTCTGAGGTCGAGAAGTACGGGTTCGTGTTTCAGAAGAACAGCCTAAGTGAGTTGCTTCATCTCCCCTACGAAGGAGCCACACCAGAAAGGCCAGAGAACAAGTTGAGGGCTCTACAGATAATTTTTGAGAGAGATGACTTTGACTATTCAGAAAACTTAGTAGCTAGCTCTCTATCAGCTGAGATGAGGTTATTGCACAACTTCATAGGTCGGATATTGTTCCTGAAGAGTGGGAGATTTGATCACATATCTGAGCGAGACATGGTAATTATGGAGCATGTCATTCAGGGTATTTCCCTGAATCTTCCAGCTATGATGATCAGGCAGATGCGAGAGGCTATATGCAAATCGAGAGTTTCTTTGCCCTACGGTATGATACTTACCCTGATATTCAGCAGCATGACATATGTGTGGAGGAGAGATTATCCAGGCATCTGCTATTTACCGACACCTACACTGTACGATCCTTAGTTCGCAATGGGTTTTGAGAAGTGGACGGTCTGTGGGTGCAGTGGAGGTGCAGGGATACATGCACCGGAGGATGATGTACCATAGATTTGGAGACTCTATCCCTGAGTCTGAGATACC
The DNA here is from genome assembly GCF_009389715.1 of Phoenix dactylifera. Classification (NCBI taxonomy): domain Eukaryota; kingdom Viridiplantae; phylum Streptophyta; class Magnoliopsida; order Arecales; family Arecaceae; genus Phoenix; species Phoenix dactylifera. The sequence continues at coordinate 121,464 of NW_024068088.1, read as the reverse complement.
TGCGGATCATCCTACAGCATCTTCAGAGGCTGGACCTTCGTCATCCACACCTACGGGATGTACAGAGGAGTTTTGGAAGTAGGATGACTGAGCTTGTGTCAGCTCAGGTGAGAACTCCTCTCTGATAGGCATGATGCGCAGGATGGACAGTATGACTGCTGAGATTAGAAGCCTTAGAGACCAGGTGACAACCTTAGAGAGAGAGGCTCATGGTCCATCTGTGCTCCAAGCAGCTGAGTCAGAGGTTTCGGCATAGAGTCACCCAGCTCACCGAGGTCCACGACAGACTCAGTCCCATCAGGCCAGACCTTTCCTCGCCAATTATGCTAGGAGGATGAGGACTAGATCACAGCTCTTAGATTCCTCCTAGGCCTGATGATAGCACTACAGGAATCCATCATAATTAGTGCCTAGGATTTATTTAGTTCTCATATGCATTTTACTTTGTTGATGTACTTTGGCACCTTAATTGAAGAACATTGTACTTTTGGCATTAGTGTACTACAAGTTTCATTTTGATCAATGAAATTTGGATTTTATCATTTATTGCTTCTACTTATCTATTGCTATACATTCTTTTGATGATAACAAAAAGGGGAAGAAGTAAGAAAAGAAAGAAGTGTGCGATATAGGAGGAGAAATAAGTTTGGAAATTAAATAGGATGAGATTATATTCACTTAAGGGGGAGCAATATGTAAATGTAATAATGAAAATTTTCAAAAACAAAAAAATTTGAATTTTCAATCAAAATTTCTGAATTTGGCACATACTTCTCATGCCTTGATACATAACCTGAAACTCTTGCTTTATCTTAAATTTTTGAAGTTTCATCTTTAATAAAATACAAAAGAAAGGGATAAAAAAAATCAAAAGTTCAAATTGACAATATTTGGATGAAAGAGGGGGAGTCTTCACTTTCAAATTTGAAAAGCTGAAATTCAGCAACTTGAGCTCTTTCTAAAACAAAACTTCTAATTTTAATATAAGTGTCAATCTGCTCATGCTCAATGTTTTATAATCATCAAAAAGGGTAAGATTGAAGATTGATAGTGTTATTTCGATGATTAACACAATCATTGAGGGAATATCAATTAATAATATAGTTTAACGTGATACATCACTAATGAATACGACACCCTCGATACATTCATGATATATTAAGAGAATGAGATCAAGACGTCTTCCAATGATTAACAACGAGATAAAATTTGTAGTAGAAAAGGGATAGAGAACTCTTAATTCTAATTCAGCAAAGTTTTAAGTGAAATATACTCTTAAGGGTAAAACAATGATTTTCATTGTTAAGGGTATGTAGCTCTATCGTGCATACACTCAAAATTGTTTGAAAATATGTTTCATTGATTATATGAATTAGTCTAACCTTAAGATGCAGGAAAGTGTGGATTGAGCCGACCCCAGGAACACTTGAGTCGACCCCAACTGAACATGAGTCGACCCCAAGGATATGTGTTCAAAATCATGTCTTTGGAATTTCTGAGAAGGTCGACCTCAATGGAACTTGCGTCGACCCCACTGTAGCATGGGTCAACCGCAAGAAAGCTTGAGTCGACCCCAGTGAAAACAGTCGAAAATACAAGGTTCTCTCGTTCTTGAGAAGGCCAACCCCACTGTAGCAGGGGTCGACCCTAGAGAAAGTTGGGTCGACCCCAGAGGAAGTTGAGTCGGCCCCAAGTCTGATGAACAGTAAGTTGAGTCGACCCAAGAAAAGTTTGGGTCGACCCCAACACGGGCAAGGGCATAACGGCTAGTTCTGCAGAAGTGCTTTTTGACCTTCCAATGGTTAGTAACGGATAGTTTTTCCAAATCTAGCCAATGGGGAGTGACCAATAGAGATGGGCAAGTATTTAAAGTGACACTATTCATCAGAGGAATCATCTTTTGCCAAGTAATCAAGGTTCATTCAAGAAAAAGCAAGCCCTAGCATCCTTCTTTAAGGTTCTCCATTTAAGTCTCAAAAAGGAGGTGGTTGAGTAATCTAAGTGTGCATTCAACAGCTCTACCAAACCATTGTGAAGTGAAGGAACCTTGGCAAAGAAGAGAAGAGCATCCTCAAAGCGATAACTATTTTCTTATCTCTTCTATTAGTGTAAAATTGTTATATTTGCTCTTCTAGGAGTTTCAAACTCTTTCTTCTTTATTACTTTGTAAGGTTGTTGGTGAGCCCGTAAAATCAACGGTTGAAGGTTTGTTGGTGAGGCCCGCAAAACCAACATAGATTTTTGGTGATCCCGGAAAACCAAAGTGTAAAGGTTTTTGGATTGTGAGCCCGGAAAACAATCTAACTGTAATCCGCGGATTATAGTGAATTCCTAAGGGGACGCTTGGGGAGTGGACGTAGGTGCTTAGGAGAGCATCGAACCACTATACTTGTGTGTTTGTATTGAGTATTGTTCTAACTTCAACTACACGTACTTAATTAATATTAACTAAACCACTTACTCATCAATTGATTTAATTCAAGGATTGAAAAAAATTTAGAAAAACCAATTCACCCTCCTCTTGGCTTGTCACCTTGGGCAACAGATTGCTAGTCACAGGTTGCGCTCTCAGGTCAGAGGGCCAAACTTATATCCATATCCACTCGGAACATCTCTCGACAGTAGAGCGTTTCGGAATTGGTCACGTTCAGTGAAATGTACTCCTACACTTCACCTGTGTGGCCATACTAGTGTCTCCACACTCCTTGGTTAAGAGGACAACCAACGTATATGTCACACAACGACCTAATCTCGATAATGCTGTCGTCCCAGTAACAACATATCATTTGGTCGCGAACCAGTTTAAAGGCTCAAAGATAAATCCTTCTTTATCATAACATAAGTTCTAAGGACTTCATCATATAAGAGTTCATTTGAAGATGAAATGATGAATAATGCCAAATAACACTTTATTAATTTGTCAATTCATTTACAAAATTCAATCATCAACATTCTGACGATTAACATTTAGGATACAATTCCCAACATCTACGCCTACAGTTGATAGCAAAGTTGCAACTAATCACTAAATAAATTCAACTAGGTATTTCATTTTTTTTTTAATAGTTTATTAATATGTTAGTACTTTTATATAAATGGTTTATTGTATTTTTTGTATAATTTTTTTACCATCTAGCTCCTTAGTGGTCCTTTTAAACACAAAGAATCAAACATGGAACTAGATGTTTAATGAACATTATAACTACTCTGATGGATTCTTTTCTTTTTACAATAATTTGTTTTAGTACCCAACAATACATTGAACTATTACTTCATTAATGATATTGTATTCCAGAATGCGTATAATGGCTTTATAGTGATTCATCTTCCATTATGTTTGCATTCATAAGGCTTTCAGGTGTGCTATCATATATCTTGTTTATGAATTACGTTTATAGTGAAATGACAAAAATCGTTCTTCTTTAATTGTTGCTTGACTTTGTATGAAATCCATAGAATTGCAGATTTTTCATTTATATCATGATTTTGCATAGGATGTTTTTTTTGGAAAGTAGCATCTGCTGACAGAATCATTATTCCATCAGTTCCAAATTTTCATTGTCAACTGATCCTCATAATCTATAGAAAAAAGAGTTTTCTTAATGGTGTTTCAGTTGGCTATATGGACTGCGAGGCTGTAGTTACCTGGAGGCTGTTTCTTAGCTAATCTGCTTTTGTTTACTTTCTCACTTGCTTTGTACAATAATGTAATGCCACAAAATAAACAAAGTTAAGTAATGCTACTTTATCATTGGTATAATTTCTAATTTACCAAAATTTGACTATAAAGGGTTGATGATGGGGACATCAGAGCCCCTCATTCAGATGATGGAGTCAATTAGTTGTTTTTATTATTGGTCGAGTCAATTTGGTTAGTTGTTTTTGTTATTGGTCGAGTCAGTTTGGTTAGTTGCTTTTGTTTTAGTAAGTCAATTGGGTTAGCTGTTAAATCGTGTAATTGGGTCGAGTGATTGGATCGATTTTGGTATGTAATCAATCGGTTGACTTAGTCAATTGATTGAGGGTCCAATTTTGATATGTCGTCAATTGTTTGACCTGATGTAAGGCCTATATAAAGGCCATCCCTCTTATGAATTAGGAGTTGAATGATTGAATAAACCCTAGCCTCCTTTCTTCTTCCTCCTCTCTTTCTCTCTTCTCTTCTTCTTCCTCCTCTCTTTCTCTTCTTCTTCCTCCTCTCTTTCCTGCAGTGGTCCGCCATCAGCTTGGTATCATAGCAGGCTGACTTTGCCCCTGTTGCCAAAGCCCCGATCCAGTTCTTTTCTCTTCTCTCTCTCGGTTTTCAACAGAAAAGCAAAGGCTTAACAAGCCCCTCCCCTCTCGCCTCGTGCCTTTCTCCCTCCCTCTTGGTTTTCACCAGGAAAAAGGGAAAAACCCCTGCAGCTGCTCCTCCCCACCACCCGTCACTCTCGTGGCCGTGCTCACCCCCCGCACAACGCTAGCAGTGTTGCCAGCTCGTCCGTGCCGCCCACAGCTGACCTGTGCTTGACCCGCGACGTCACCCCCAAACACTCTCTCCACCTATCCCCTTCTAGCCCACCAGCCCCCACTTCATCAGCCCCCTTCAACCGCAGCCGCCTTCACCGTCGCTCGCCGTTTGTGATTTGCCGCCGGAAGCCGCCACTGGCTGGAGCCCGTGACAGGCCGTCTTGTCGCTGCGGGCCACAGAGCAACACCCACGGTTGCGCGTCCAGTCCGGAGAGGAGTCCCTCCCATGGGGAGTCCGCCGCACGCCGCTGTCGCCCCTGCACGACGCCGCACGCCGGATTCGGAGAAGTCCCGCGCACCTCCGCCACTGGTCTTTCCAAGCTCGAAAAACACGGTAACAGCCTCAACCCACCCACGAAGAAGACGGTGCACAGTCACGGGTCTGTAACGAGTTACCGGAGCAGATCGTGCCCGCTAACCCGACTCTATTGGATATGAGTTTAAAAAAAAAGAAAAAAAAGAGAAAAAGAGGAAAAAAAAGAGAAATACTTGTTCATCGTGTTCCTCCGGCCGTGGTTCCCCATGCGTCGTCGTCTGCCTTCACCGCGTCACCGGCCTTGCCGCTCCGCCACGCCGTCTTTCGTAACCGCCGAGTCCCGTGTCCTCCTCTATTATCCTTGAAGTTGTCCTCCGTCCCCAGTCGACTCCAAGCTCCTCCGTCGACCGTCGCCCAAAGTCCCCGCCGTCGCCTTCTTCGCCCCGCCTCCCTTCGTTTACCGCCTTCTCCGCCGCCGCCGCTCTCGTTAAAGGTCTTGCCGCCGTTTCCGCCATCCTCCGATGCTGCCATCCTTTGACGCCGCCGCTCACCTCCCTCCATCGCCGCCCGACAGCTGACGCTGGCGGCCGCCGCATACCCCCCCTCCCTTTCTTTCACACCGCAGCCCCTCCCCCAACCTCTCCCTCTTCTCCATTTTTCCCCAAAACCTCCTTCACACTGCAGCCCTTCCCCACCTTTCTCACGGGTCTGATTTGTTTCTTAGGCCCGTCTCCTTCCTTCCCCACCTCTTTCTGACTAGCGGCCCACCAAGGCCCTTGGACCCATTAGGCCGCAGGTCCTTCGGGCCCAACTACCCCACCCCTTCTACCCGCGGGCCTCAACAAGCCCGCCCATCACTTCAAAGCCCGTTTACAGGCCCAAGCCCATGCGCCCCGACTTTACACAGGCCCAACTCGCCATCCCCTTGACCACTGGACCACGCCAGGCAACCACATCAGCTTCATTGTCATGTATGCGTTCACCTTTTTCTTCGTCAACTTCGGTCCCAACAGCCCCACCTTCATCGTGCCTGCAGAAATTTTCCGGCCCGGCCTACACTCGACGTGGTCGAGTTTTTCCCATCTAGAAGGAGTTGATGGGGACAACAGAGCTCCTCATTCAGATGATGGAGTCAATTAGTTGCTTTTATTATTAGTCGAGTCAATTTGGTTAGTTGCTTTTGTTATTGGTCGAGTCAGTTTGGTTAGTTGCTTTTATTTTAGTCAAGTCAATTGGGTTAGCTGTTAAGTCGTGTAATTGGGTCGAGTGATTGGATCGATTTTGGTATGTAATCAGTTGGTTGACTTAGTCAGTTGATTGAGGGTCCAATTTTGGTATGTTGTCAATTGTTTGACCTGATATAGGGCCTATATAAAGGCCACCTCTCTCATGAATTAGGAGTTGAATGATTGAATAAACCCTAGCCTTCTTTCTTTTTCTTCTTCCTCCACTCTTTCTCTTCTTCTCTTCTTCTTCCTCCTCCTCTCTTTCTCTTCTTCTCCTCCTTCCCTCTCCTCCTTGCAGTGGTCCGCCATCAGTTGAATTATTTTCATAGGTAAGTTTCAGGTATAATTAGTGTGCCAAATCTTGCAGTTGATTATGTAATCATATATTCAGTCTGACTGTCATAGAAGATCGAGTAATTGCAGAAGCACCCAGCACACTTCTAAATAAGGAGAAAATGGAATGCAGCATAGAGGAAAAGCACATTCATCAAAATGATCAGTTGATTGATGATGCTAGTAATGCTTCTTGTTATGGCTGCTGTAGCTAGCAAAAGTCCTGGTATGGTCACAAGAGTTAAGTTGTCATGTTTATTTGTCAAATGACACCCAAAACTCATTAAACTTATGGTAAGAAAGACATATTGTAAGTGGACTTGTTTTTATTTGCAAACTCTGACTCAGGAGTCTGGGTTAAACAGACCATGTCTAGCAGTCAGGTATGCAAGATGACATTTGAGAAGATTCAAAACAAAAATGAAAATGCAATTTGCTTAGAAGATTAACATAGTGAACTTTTGTTTCAGCGGTCTTTTAAAATGCCCTAGACAAAAAAATGGTGAAGTCATTTTGAACAAAAATGATATCTGCTCATTTTACATGTATATACTACAAACAGCAATGAAACAGTATGATGCAAGCCACCATGGAAAATGTGACATATTTGATGCTGCAACAATGATTAGTGCTATGAGCCTATGGGAAATCCTAATTGGCTTGTCTTTCTGTGGGAATGGAAATAACAAGCATCATGTGGGTGGAGTACAAAAAAATATGCAGATTCGGAAGATCACATATGTAATAAAAGTTTTATCTTTGTTTTGCAACGATATGATATTTTGGAAATTGGCTTGTACTTGACCATATACAAATTTATTATCATAGATTTTCTTGGTAGGTTGGATATCTCAAAGATGCAGTAACTTTATTTTGATTATGCATTCTACTTTATTTATGACTCCAAAAGCAATTTTTTTCTTCTGTTCCTTTGAAATATCTGCTAAATATTATCATGTTCGTGCTATTTTTTCCTAGATTGGTCTCTATCCCGGCCACAGTGTTAAACGTGATTTGAATGGATTTATTTGAGAATTTTAAGGAATGAAGAATTACATATGTTTGATGTATCATGGCCTGGTGTTTTGCACTCCAGGATTCAAAATAAATGATTTACTAATTTTCCTAATTGCATACCGAGATGTTCAGATTTCTTTACTGTTTTTTTTTGAAATTCACAAAGTTTTTGTTCGGGCTTGTGAAGCAGTGTTTTCTCCACCTTCCCTTTATCTTGTGTGTAGAGTTTCTAACAAATATTTATTCAGGGTGGCACACTGTGGTTCCAAAATTTGACTGATTTCCCACACGGTATTTTAGGTCCTATCTTTCCTATCCTGATTGCAGGCTTGCATTATATTAATGTTCAGGTACTTATTCATATTCACTTCTCTTTTCTCAAGATCTTTTGATTTGTGCTGTTTTTCCATTCTCATTAAGCATATCATGCTCTGTATGTTATTTTGGCCTATCATCTTAACTATTCGAGAAATAAGTATGGTTAGTAGGGGTGCAAATGGGTCGGGTCTGGTGATGAGTGACCTCGACTCAACCCGGTTCTTTGTTTGGGTCCTAATTTTGGATCCAAACCCAACCCAATAAAAAATTGGATCGGATTTGGTCAGGTCCACCGCTACAATTTTTGACCCAGCGGGTCATTCAGGTCCGAGTCGGGTCGGGTCCATGTATAACTCGGATCCAACCTCAAAATTTGGGTCCGACTCGGGTTTAGTTCGGGTCAAGCCATCCATGGCTTCAGAAATTATTTGCACCTCCGCGGGCCTAAATAATTTTATAGATTCGGGTTGGGTCGGGGCGGGTCGTAGGATTGGAAATTCAAAATTATCCAAATTTCAAATAGAATGGGTTGGGTTGGGTCGGGTCTGAATTCAGTAAACCCAGACCCGACCTAGAAAAGAGAATGAGTTTAATTTTAGGACCCGACCCGACCCGACCCCACGGGTCCTCCAAAATGTATCGGCTTGGGTCACGGGTCAACTTGGCTGATTTACAGCCTTAATGGTTATTGACATTGTTCAAGGTGCCTTTAAATTGTGTTATATGATTCAAAAATGTACTATATTGTTTCGGGTCCTCAAAGGAAATGAAGATTTCATATTTTAAAATTTAGACTATTGCAATAGCTGTCTGCTTTTCTGTACTCTAATGCCTTTCTTTCCACAAAGGATAGTTGCTCAAGTATTTTACTATTTTGATCTAGTTGTTCTGATTATTCCTTTAAGAAAGGTTGGTTAGTTCAATTGGTCAATCATGTTTGAAAATTAATTGGATACATATTGGTCTTGTATGTCATAAATGAAAGATTAATCTATATATTACAAAGCATTGTTTAAGAAGGCTTTTTGATGCTTTTATCAGGGAGGTGGGGGGTATTGAGTTGGGCGGCGTGCTGTTAAAGGTGCCTGACAACTTCTCATGTTTAACACTTTTATAAGTGAGGCCTGCATGAGCTGCACACCATACTCCTTAACTTATGCATAATGGGAGGCATGTCAGGCTTTGATTATCTTGATAGACAATATAAAGAAAGAGTACGCATATATCATGAATTTATTTGCCGATTGGCATGGCACGACATAACAAATACATACCGAGCTCACGCCTTGTTAGCATGTGGCCTTAGCGTGGCATCAGCTGCATGCTATTCTCTCAGGTTGCTGTGCTAGTGTGTTCCACATTGCAAAAATGCTTGGAAAAACATAGAACATGGTGTGCCACTGCCAAGCCAATTGGCCCTTGGTAGCCAGAATCTTCTATATAGTTTAATGCACTGTACCCACTTCTAATAATTCCCAAATATCGAACCCACATCTGCTTCCTAAGTGCTTCATCATTAAAACTGTTTTGAAAAGGATTCACTTCCCTATACCCACACTTGCACTTGCTCTCGCTCACGATTCTGGCAACTAAGGGTTGGCCATGGGCACACGATATTTCAGTCTTATACTTCATTAACATCCATGCGCGCATGCATAAATAGGTATTCAAATTCCAATCCGAAGTGTAATAAGAAGAGGGGTGGCAATGTTTAACTTGTTTAACCTGTTTAACTTGCTTCAACCCATTGTAGGTTGGGTTAGGTTACTTGTTTGATAAAATGGAGAGGTTCGGGTTTAGATTTTTGACTTGTTTAATGAACAAGTCCGGTTTGGGTTAACATAGAGACTATCCTGTATCCTACCCGACTTGTATTTAGTTTGACCCGGCCCGATTGCCCTCTAAATAACATATTTATTATATGCTAATCATAAAGATGATTTGGATCCCTAAAACCATCCTAAATAACATATTCATTATATGCTAATCATAAAGATGATTTGGATCCCTAAAACCATTAGTACATTTATTGTATGAAAGATTTTTATTTTTCTAGTTCATAGCAAAGTCCAAATGCAGCATCCACACCGTTCTTGCTTGTTTTCAAATTATTTATCTTAGTTTTTTTGATCATAAACATTTTATGATGTAGTAGCAATATTCTTCTGAATAACTATGGGATTCTTGAATTATTATTTCCTTGGCCACTTGTTTCTCCTATAACTCATTACTGCCAAGCAATCAAATTAATTAAGAATTATTCAGTTTATGCAATTCTTACTATTTATTTGCAGATTATCTATCATTCAACAATCACTTATCACAATTTAATGGCCTTGCATTACTGCTGGTGCTTTGCATGAATAAATTTATAAATATATAAATAATCTTATATTGCTCTTTTTAGCTGAAGTATTCCTTGATTGTGAACCTGTGACTATGTTTCTGGGAAATCCATGAGGCTTCCACCTTATGCATCAAGGCCTATGCGCGACTTCATTGGGAGTTTAAAACATTTGTTTTTCTGAATGTTGTAACAGGGAAATAAGATTGTTGTCCGAGGTTTCATGTGCCAGCCCATGCCAGCATCAGCATGGGTCAGCACAACATGGGTCGGCACAACATGCATTAAATCCTTTTCCAGCTTTTTTAATAAAAAGAATTTTAAACACATTTCTTGGATAACTTTTTATTTCAACACAGCAGGAAATGCTATGGCACTAGCCAATGACGCTTAAATCTATGCTTTTGTCTTATATTGATGGCAAAAACCACCTTAGCTCAGATGAAAGGGTGGAACCTTGGCATTAAGTTGGCTAGCGGTTACCAAAGAAGACCAACCTTGGAGACGAATTCCAAAATTTAACTAACATAGGAACAAGTTGCAAAGGAGGCAGAAAATTGATGTAGATTGGTCAGGGTCAGACTTGCTGGGTAGGGGTTTACGGTTATCAAATAGTAATATCATATTTTTATAAATCAAGGCTACTTTTTGATGTTATGGTGTCTGTAACATCATAATGGGTAATGATAGTGAATGTGATCTGTGTGTAAATATATACCAAAACATCTTTGATCCATCTGTGGAAAATTTGACTACCCCATTTCATAATAATTAGAATTAAATATTTATTATTATATGCTCTATATAGTTAATCTTGGTCGGCTGGATTAGGAGTGGTTATAGAAGTGGCATAGGTTGTTCTTTGCAAAATTAGATGTAAGAGTACCTAGGAAGCATGCCCTGGTGTCGTTTAATTAAATGCTCAAGATCCTCTTGTTTGAGGTTAGTATTTTCTTTCTTATAAATCATTTAGGTGTGTGATTTTAGAAAAGTGTGTTACATTGACTTAGATGACAAAGCAACATATAAAATAATGAAGTTTAAACTCAGCATATAGTTGTTGCATCCAAAGTTTGCCATATTGGGTGTACCATATCGTACTTGGCATACCGTACCATATTGGATGTACTGTACTGGTACACAGTCTCGTACCATACGGACATTGTAATAAGATTGTACCGATACGGGGTTTAGTACCAAGATGACAAACTTTGATTGTAACATTAGATGATCTTAGAAGCAGGTCCAGGAACCAGAGCAAAATACTGGAGTTTGTGCACCAGCCACATTAGAAGACCCTGGTTAGTGGCTACTGAGGTTTAAACGACTTTTCCCTTGCATAGGGTGGTTGAAACTTAATGATTTGTCTCACTAATATATTATTAACTTCTTTTGTATCCCTTGCTTTATCTATTTTGTCTACATAATAGAGGCTTTAGATGAGGCATCTAAGTGCCATTTTTTCAGATATGCAAATCAAAACCATTGCTTTTGCATGCCTCATTCCTTTTTAAAGCCCTTGAAAGGTTGAGAAGTTTCAATTTAGTGCATAATCTACCTAATAAAATGTTTTATCTTGAAGTTTGGTGCATGGCTTGTTTTTGTGTTATTCACAAATCTTTGTTAGCTTTCTTGTTGCAAACAGTTTTTGATATATTTATCTGATTGATGCTCTTCTTAGCATAAATAAATAGTCTTCTTTATAACTAGATCTAGATGTGTAATCAGTCTTTCTATAATGTAATGCGTAAGGCTTGTGTCATTGCATGGCTTTGAGGATGGCTGATCAACACCCTTATTTTCTATGCCTACATCCACCTTGATGTGTCCATTTTATTTCCCTTCTGTTCTGATATAGACAGCCCTCTTGATTCGTGTATTTCTTCCTGTAGCAAAGAGAAACAAGAGGAGTGCACCAAGAAAAGTGACAATGCATTTATTGTTTCAAAAAAATAATAAAAATTTTCTTTAACTCGATTGGATGACAGGCTCACAGCCATCCATCCACTAGCATGCATGTAATGTATAAGTTAGTGCTTCATCTTCTGCCATAATAGATGATTGCTTAGCTGCTGATTTCAGATGTAACTTTAAGTTTCTGATATAATCAGAATCTGATGCCTAGCTATCTTCATGTGTTTTCCTGGCTTCATTTCATTATAATATCTCTGCCTTCTCATCTGATGCATGTATACCAGCTGCTAGATTGTACACCTTTATATCATTTGTATGTTAGATACTGATGGACACACTTGTGATGTATATCTTCAATCATGACATTTTTTGTATTTGCATGTGCCCTTCTTCTCCAGTAATGTGGTGTATATATAATGGATTATAGCTTTATACTTTGCTGAGCTTTTGACAAGCATTACATAGGGTATAACTGATCTTGATTTGTTGTTTTTCTCAGATTTCTTTCCAGACATTTAAGTTTGAGAACTATCGTGGAATTTTAGGCCTACTGGTAAAAGTGAGTTGGCAAAATATGACCTTCTTAATTATGTATCATTGTGATTGTATTGATCCAGATATTTTGTCTTTATTTTCTGTATCCTTTTATTGTGTTTTAAGTTATAAAGAAGGTGTAACTTCTCTGGCAGTACTACAAATTATATCTGGATATTCTCGCCATCCCTTTACTTCTTATTGGATTTCACATTCCTCAGGTTAGTTACTCTATTGGTGAGATGCTTTTTTTTTAATCTCTATATAGTATTCCTTTCAAAAATGTTTTGTTATTAAATGGTCAAGATGTGGATTTCTGAAATTCATGACAAAACTAGTGAATATTTTTTCAGTTATGTACCTTTGATGTGTGATGCCAGCTTCATTTCATCTAGATGGGGAGCTTGCATTATTATAATGTTAAATCATTAATGCAGGATGCCTTTTTATATAATTAGCTGTTTGTCTTTTGAGTTTTAACATAACAAAAAGAAGTCAATAGACTCAATACATTGTGGAAGATAGTTGCCGTCAAGGTGCGGATGTGGGAAGTAGTATGTGAAGTTGTGAACACAGCAAGGCATAACTGGTGAAAAATATCCATTATGCAACAGCACACAAATCTTCAAAAAACATGCATGTAAATTGTAATACTCGAGAAATCACTTAGGTCATGGTGTAAGTAGGTTTATTTGATTTTTTATTTTTACTTTCAGTTAACTTTGCTTTTTATTGAGTATTATAAGTTTTGTACTTAAGTTTCTTGGAAGAAATCTAGGATTGTTTATGTTTTTGGGATTTTCATACTCAATTGTGGGCCTATTTCTAGTGGGAATATCATTCAAAGGTCCTACTTTGGGTTTAGCTTGGATTGGGAGAGTTTTAAATTCATTAGGATTGTGATCTGAAAGGAATTTTTTGGTATTGGGATCCTTTGCAGTTATGAATTTTGCTATTTTAGGAAAGCCATTATTTTTTTTTTTGAGGGAAGTGTCAAGGAAGTCTGCAGAATCATCCTGGTTAATAAAGGAGTCATATATAATACACTCATAAGGTGTCTAGCTACAATCAGATTTCATGATGAATATTGAATAGATTGAAGTTCTTCCCCCACCCCGCTCCATTACATTTTAAAATTTCTATCTTCTCTTCTTTTTGCCGTGATTTCTCTCTAATCTCTAGTCTTCTTTCTCTCATGCTCTCCTTTTTCTTCTTCTCATCCTCCAGTTGCTCTTTTTTGCCCATTTTACTATAAAGAGTAAAATCAGATCAATATATAGGTCTAAGAATTATTTTTACAATTTAATTCATTTACAGCAGTTCGACTGTGTGCTAGACAACATCCCATTGTCTTTTATGTTCTTCCAGGGTGTTTTCCATCTGTATCTAATTTCATAGAAATAATAATAGATATGGTTTCCCTGGGAACTATGATTGGCAGCTACAAATGGTGTGCTCCCTTTTCTTCTGTTGACAAAGATGGGCCAAGTCGTAGTATTTGACCTAGATCGGACCGTTTCGTGGGACTGAAAAGCCAATGATCTAGCACCCTATTCAGTCCAGGTTTGTAGTGGCATAGGTTCTGCATCTAACCCGGTTACAATTGGATCAAACCTGCTAGGTTTCCAGGAGACCGACAAACCAGCCGGTTTGTATTATTCAGTGAATTGAACCCCTAACCACCTTATGCAACCACCTTTCCACCCACTAACAAACATTTCATAATTGTTTTATAGTGATGATTTATTAGGTCATTACTGAATGAAGTTTCTTCAAGAAGGTGTAGCCAAAGTTTGCCGTCTCAGTACTGGACCCTGTACTGGTGCTATGCTAGCATAATGTTGGTACGGTATAGTACAGAATTTTTTTAGCGTATCGAGTGTCGGTACGCTACCTATACTGCATACCGAAATTGAACTAGTATGGTACGATACGCCCCATACCGCCTAGTTCGGGCCAGTACAACATACCTTGAGTGTAGCATTTTAATAGTCAAATTGTTCTCTTGTTTGTAGAAAAAGAAAAATATATATATTTATTCTAATCTTTATATCAGTTCAAAATATTACTATTTAAAATAATTGAAAGATATCAAATAGTTCTACATATTTTCCTACTTTATGTGCTTTTTTGTTATAACTAAACTAAATGATTCATAATTATTTTATTATGCTGCAATTAGAGAGTAGTGTTGCATATAGATCCTTATGATCTAAAGTATAGTATTTAAAATATTTATCAATAATTATATATGTATATGTTTCTCACATTATATCTATTTTTTAGAAATTCTTAATATATTTTAATATAAACCCTGTTTGACCAATTGACTCGGTGATCGGACCAGCGGCATGGTGACCCAGCTCCTTGACTAAGTTGGTCTGTGGTCCAGGTGTAATAACTGTGGCCAAGCCCATCAAGAAAAACTCGATGCCTAGGAAATGAGACACCACAAGTATTAGCCGCACTGCATCAACAATGAATCTAGGGGCATAATCAAACCACATGCTATCTTGGTAATGGAACAAGCATAAGCAGCAAGTTTGCAACTCGGTTACATTCTTGACGTATATGAGCTGCCTTCCAGCCACTCAGATTTGCACCCAGAGTGAACAGGTTATGGATGTAAGGATGCGCACAATTTGCTAGCCTAGTATGAGTCAAGGAGATGACCATGGAGGAGTCTCCTTCAAGCTAGAGTCAGGCATACCGCATACCCAAGTAGACAATTGTTCGACCGTGGGAATAGATCTAGACTGTAGAGGTATTGCACCGGCTGCTACTGCTTGACCCTGATAATGATAATCTCTAACGACAAAGCCACCCTGATAGTATCTTTCCTTATCACCCATCAAAAATAACTTTTATCCAGGTTGTGGAGGTAGCCATTGGATAATTTGGTTTTGAGGACAATGGTTGGTGCCCTAGGTGGCTAGATGGCTCAGGTCATTTTATAGAGGTTGGAATTGAGATTGATACTCAGCAAGCCTCAAGATAGTCCAGAAAATAGAGATAGGACCTTGCTGTAATCCTTGACATATGGTGCTATTTCTCTGATTCCATAGTCACCACATGGTGTAGGAAATCACAACACGTTACTATTCCCAAATTTTAATAGCAGTTGACCTCTGATGAACAAGGAAATCCAATAAGTACCCCAATGAATATTGTCTCTATTCATTGGCGATATGCAAAACAGATATTCCATAAGCAAATATTCCGCCCTGCCATAGCATGAGGACAGGAGAGCGGAGCACATTGAAGGGTTTCTCTGTTGAGGCTACATCTGATACATGTTCCTTGCCCAAGTCCTCTAATTTCCGGATCATCCACCGAAAGAATGCCATACCGGGAAACCTTCTATAGGAAACCCTAGATTCTATGATGAACCATAAAGTTTCCAAATCCAATGACAATTCTAATGAGTATTATGGAGGCCTGTTTTATGGGGCGAGACTTTATAGGACCTTGCAGTGGCAATAGTCTTCTTGAAACCCTCCGCCTGACACAATGTGAGTTGGGAAATTTCTATCTAGTTAATATATAGTCAGCAGTAAAAAATTGATATAAGACATTTCATTATTCATTTTCTATTTCTCTTAAGGACTTGACTTTAACCGACCAGCTTCAGAACAAGAGGGCTATGAATGTTGAAAGTAGTTGGTTTGGCTACCATTGGATGAAACATCAATCCAAAAATGTTGGTCTAGTCCCCTCAACCAACCACCTAATGGTAATTTATCAACGATTATAGAACTGCAATGCCAAAATATCTTTTTGCAAACCTGATGAGTTAGCAAGAGGGATTACAAGACAGCGACGTATGGTACGCCGTACCGACCTGAACTAGACAGTACGAAGTGTACCGTACCGTACTAGTTCGGTATCAATATCCGGTACGGATGGCATACCGATACTTGGTATGCCAACAAAAACTCCGTTTCATACTATACCGACTCTGTGCTAGTGTGGTACCGGTATAGGGTCCGGTACCGAGATGGTGGACCTTGTAACCAAGACTCACTGAAAGAGTATTTACTTCTCACAACTTGATTCCAAATATTCTGAGGATCAAGAATCAATTTCATTGTTGGTCTTGTCATAAGAGCTGTAGACAGTAGGTGTAAGCTAGAAATTCCTAATCCTCAACATTCTTTGGCCTGCATACAACTTCCTATGAAACTAAATGCTAGCATGCTTATCAATTGTATGCCCCCAAAGAAAAGATTTGCAAAACTTGCCTAGCCATTGGATTATACCCATAGGTATGACACTGTTGGATAGGAGATGGGTTGCGGCACGCACAATCACAGATTTTCGCAAGCATGCCTGACCAGCAAAGAATAGACACCTCCACTTCCAGGCATCCAATTTCCCATAAGAGCTGATTGGAATTGGTTGAAATCTTAGTGACTTGGTTTCTTCCCAGTTATAATGACTCCCAAGTAGTGCCCCAAAGTAGCTGTCTTTTGCACACCAAGTTCCATGGCCAACCTATCAGCAATCAGCACTGTTGTTCTTCATTCTAGGACTAAACAAAACTTTCAACTTTGACAGGTTGATTCTCCAGCTGGACACCTTGCAGTAAACAGCCAAAACTCTATTCAGCTTCCGACATTCCCTGATTGTTGCTCTTGACAGAGTTAAGCAATAATCTACAAAAAGAAGATGAGAGATATGGTGCTCAAGTCTCCCTATACGGAACCCATGCAAAGAGCCTCCCCCCAGAGCTCAATTTAACATAGTTGAGAGGAAGTCAACAGCTAAGAAAAAATAAGGGGACAATGGGCACCCTATGCAGGCCATCCATTGACTGGAATGAAGGTGAGGGTGTTCTGTTCATAAGAATAGAAAATAATGGATATTTGATATACCCTGCTACCCATTCTTTCATTGATAAGGATTTAGGAATTTTTCGCTGACAGCATTGAGATAAAATATCCAATACACTCTATACTCTCCATATCCAATTTCAAGGCCACAACTCTTCTAGTGTCTATCAATTTCATGATAAAATGAGCAGCTATCTGCTGACCATCATGAAGCCTACTTGGTTTTCACAGATCAGAGCTCCTAGGACATTGCTTAACCTCATGCCAACAACTTGGCACCACTTATAGACTGTATTAGAGAGACTGATTGGTCTATAATGACCACGTTCAGTAGGGTTTGAGATCTTAGCGATGAGAGTTGCAAATGTTGTCTTCCATGCTTGTGGCATCTGACTGGTACAGAAGAAGTGAACTCCCTTGACAACTTCCTTCTTATTGTGCCTCCATGGTGGTCTTGAGCTATCATGGTGGAGCCTCCTTCAGGTTTTCATATGAAAAGAGAAAATTCTCATATCACGATCTTTTTGCAAGGAGCCATGCTGTTACTGTCACCCCTCTGTATCCCTTTGTATCCCTTTGATAATCCTTTTCTGTCCTTTTTATTGTAATCTTATAACTCTTGATGAAAAAGAGAACAGTTTTTCACTTTTTGGTCTTATGAAGAGAACTATGGTGCTTGTTGGTTGATTGCCTTTAGGATGTATATCATGAAAAAATTCTTTTGCCCATGGCATGTTTATATCAAACCTTGGATACTCACATTTTTCTGGAGTTTCAGGTTTAACTAAAGACCTAGATGCACATCACAAAGGCCTTCCATTACTGCCATAATTTGGATTCACTAATAATGGGGGACAGTTTACAAAATCTTAATATAATTTCAGATGATATGTTATACTTTTTCTTTTTTTTGTTGGGACAACCCTTAAAACATCCCTTGGCTACACATTTCCTTGTGGATGTGTATTTTGTGACTATTATAGGATCCGTTGTTGCATATGTTGGTTTTGGTGACTATTATTGTCCTTCATTTTTTTTTCAACTTCTCCAACAAACTATCTGGAGTTATGTTCTATTCTTTAATGTCATTTGAGGACATGAAGGTTTCATCTCTGGAACCTCAAAATCAAAGTGAATATCTAGGCATTAAATTGCGGATGAACTGTTGAACATGCTAACCTACTTGACATGGATCTCAGGCAAGATGAAAATGAGGTATGTTGATAAGTCTAGTTGAACTATATCAAAGGGACCCAAGATATGATCAATTTGAATCTGACGACACCTGTCTCTTCTCATGGTTTCCCTTCTCAATGGATTTCATGGTTAGTAGCAGGTTACTTTCTTTGAAATGAACAACTAGTTCTTGGCTGTTATAGAGGTAGTTTCTCTATCAAGAGATAATAAATCATTGTGTGCAGATAGTCTGATAATTACACTGTTCTCAGAGGCATGTGGGAGCAGCTTAGCTTTTTCCTACCAATTTCAACTTATTTTGCAAAAGGAATCTGAAAGATGCTCAGAAGCATGCAGAGATCATAAGCTTTTCTAAAATCTAGCCAATGTTTTATCTAGGATATTGGTATATGTGTGTCAAGATCTATGGCATGCTAGATTTTGGCTACCATATATTAATTACTGCAAAGACATGGTCATAAGTTGGCATCTGTCCTTCTCAGGCAAGATGAAAGTGAGGTATATTGATAGTGGTTTAGTTGAATTAGATGGAAGGGATCCAAGATATGATCAGCGTGAAGCTAATGACACTTGTGTTGTGTCATGTTTTCCCTTCTCAATGGATTCAAGGATTATAGCAGGTTGATTTCTTTGATATTAGCATGGATTCTTGGTTGTTATAAAGGAAGCTAGTCTATCAAGAAAGAGCAAATCATTATGTGGGGACACTTCAATGCAAGGTCTGCTCGACCAGTATTGGGGCCTGTACCAGCCAGCTATCGGTTCGGTACAGTATGAAAGAATAGATGCCCTACAAGCCAATCGCAATATGTATTGCGAAGGATTTTTCTTTTGATTTGTCCAAATCATGTACATGATATTTAATTATGAATAAAGGCATTGTGTTTCATCATACGCTGCTTATTATATTTGTGATGAACCCCTTAGATTAGGAAAATGGTTTTAAGGCTACCTAAAATCCTAAAATCCTAATCTTAAATATTCCCAGTCGTTGGTACATTGAGTCGGGGATCAATGCTACCAGAAAGACTGGCACGTCTTATGTATGCTCGATGCAGAGGATGATTGATCTCACAATCACTTGTGTGGAGACACTAATACAAAGATTTGGGTGCTCATTAGAAGAATGAGTTCATTGAATTGACCTATGAAGAGAAATCTTATGAAGTCTTACATGTCAAAAGATGATTCTCTTAGTGGGAGTTGTGCAACTGATCCTTTGACCTGAGATCACCATTGGTATCTTGTGCACATGAACCCATGTTTTGGTTCACACTCATTCATAACTTTAAGTTGTGTACGGGATCTTCTGGATATGGTGAATTGTGTACGAAGATTATGAGTAGATCAACAAGGAATCAATTACTTCTAGTAAGAGAAGATAGCATCCCATTTATTCTAATCATATGATAATTCAGGGAGTCTTTGATCAAAGCAAGATGAAAATTAGAAAGAGTTTCTAATATTTCATGATTCAAATTATCATTAGAAGATTAAGAGAAATATGAATATGAAATTGAGTTTGACATACATTCACTCATATACATATTCAAGATGTAGTTTGATTGAAGGATTGAATTGCACGGTAACTTGCCATTGAAGGGTATTTTTGGTATTTCCACCAAATTCCATATTTTCGGTTAGACATGACACGTTGCTAGATGTCAATCTTGTCTTATAGGTTTGATCGAATTAAAGAGTTTAATTCGATTAGATCATGTTTATCAAGGTTTAATTGGATTAGATCATGTTTATCAAGGTTTAATTGGATTAGATCATGTTTGCAAAATAGATATCCTAGCAGGTGTTGCAAACTCTTAGCTCCTGATTCGAATCTGATTTCGAATCTGATTCTTAATTGATCTAATTTGATTAGATCATGTTATAATATAGGTTAGCTAAGAGTTGGGATCTAATTGGCTTGTTTTGAGTCTAATTGGATTAGATTTGATAAATCATTCAATTTAGACCGTTAGATCTTGATCTACCGTTGGATGAAGACATAATGGTGATTTGGTTTGAACCCAATTGGATTAGGTTAGATGTGGCTTTTAATCATGACCATTGGATCTTCATCAACCATTGGATGAAGATATAATGGGATGATTGGATGGCGCCATGAAGGAGAACCATTGGATCATCCTAGAGCCGTTGGATGATCACTTAATTCCCTTCATGATGGCGCCTTGATCCTTAGCCCTTAGATCATGTGATAATGCTTTAAAAAGAGGGATCATGGCTGAGGCATGATGGACTTGTGATGTTGACTTGGTCAACATCACATTGCGTGAAGGGAATACGGTGGAAATGAAGTGGCGCCCCTTGAATTGGATAAGGATGAAACGCCTTATCCAAACTACACTCCACCGCATCACCTTCTCTCCTCCTTTCTTATGACGCCATTTTTTTTAGCCATTGGATGATCATTGGATTTTGATCAATGGACAAGGTTGGCACCTATTTTTCATGCGTGAGAAGGGAGGGGACCACATGGCGTTTGGATAAGAATGAAGCGCCTTATCTAGCGCTTCATCTTAATCACGCCTCTTCATGAATACGCCTTCCTTTTTTTGATAAGCGCTCTTCATGAATGATCACACCCCTTCATCAAGGGACATGTGGATGAGATGTGTCCTTTTGACATGCATCCGTAAGCCATCTATAAAAAGAAAATCATTCCACCGTATTTTTCATCCAACTCTCTCTCTCCCTCATCTCTTCTTTCTTACAAGAGTGTCTCTTTCTAGCATTGCTTCTAAGGTGTCCTAAGCTAAGACAAGGAGGTCTTCTTTAGGACAAAAATATCAGAAGTAATTTTAGAAAGTGAAAGAAAATTAGAGAGGAAAGAAAGCAAGCCAATTGAGTTCTTTAGAAGAATTCTGCATTAAGGATCAAAAGTCTTTAGAGCTAAAGTCTTGATCAACTTTTCGTGTGGATCACCATTGGAGGGCGGACACTTGGACGCCTCGTGGAGATTGTACACTTTGGATTAGCGTTTGAGGTACTCTACTAATTCTGCATTTATATTATGTCATTTGATTGTAATCATTAAGGTGATCTAGGCTTAAAAGGGTTTCATGCATAGGGACTTTATTAAGAAATTTTTAGAATTCCTAGCTTCCACTGCCTATTAAGACATGCTAGAACCCTACAGTGGTATCAGAGCCGTCCTTAATTGGTTCAATCAAATAATTATGCATGATGTATGATTATTAATTTACTATGAGATAGTAATGTCATATGCTTAGTGAAATGCTGAAATGTATGATTGATATATGATGTGATATGTAATAAAATGTCATGATATGAAATTTTCCATATAAAGATATGTTGAAGCATATTAATTGATTCAATCATTTACTTATGATTTGTACATGCTATGAGATAGCCATGATGCATGATAGTTTATTTTAGACATGTTAAACATATGTTACAATTAAAGAATGTGCTAGAGACTAGTAAGCCCTCAATAAAAATTATATTAAGTCATAGTGTTGAAAAACTTTGGGCTAACCCATTTTAGAACAATTGATCTAATTAGTGTCTAAGGAAAGCACTAAAGGTGGTTCTTTAATTAGGACCTTACTTTCTGAGTAAGGGGAGCCTCCCACCTGCTTACCTGGCCAATTGTTTGATTGCCTATTATGGATAAGCTTAATGTTGATATAACACTATTGATAGCCTTCCTTCATGCCTGGACATTATTATGTTAAGATCCATACTAGTTTGTTGTGCTAACACGAGGCTTACTATGGGGACTGATTTTATATTGTCTTGGTGCATTAAAATGCTTATGGTATATTTTAATATATTGCTTTGTTGTGCAACCACAAGGGCAATATTATTCGAATATGACTATATGGAAATGAAGGGTTTGACTTAACTAAAACATTATTATTTGTTGTGCTAACATAAAGCAATAAGTATTTTAAGAGGATAGGATAAAGTTGGGAATTGCATGAGATGCAATTGAAAAGAGTTTCCTACTTTTGAACTCATAAGGGTTTGTTGTATAACCACAAGGCTTTTATGAAGAATTAGGATCTCAACCCTACTAAGAAAAATTAGGTTTTCTCGTTTATCATAGGAGAGGGCTATGATATTCGATAAAAATAGTGGGAGTAACAATTAGATAAAGTCATTGTCTAATTGTATATATGCCATCATTATTGGTTTGCTTATGTTAGTTTTGTTCTTTGCTTATGTACAATTAATTCTATATTAAATGACATCTTCACTATCACTAAGAGGCATCTTAGATGTCAATAAGTTGATCGGTCCTAACTATGTGGACTGGTTGAGGAATCTGAAAATTGTACTCGCTCAGGAGAAAATTTTCTATATACTTGAAACCCCTCATCTTAGAGATATAGTGGATAATGCTACTGAAGAGGAGGTTGCCACACATAAGATGTGGAAGAATGATAGTTTGACTGTCAAATGTATCATGCTGGCCTCTATGTCAAATGAATTACAAAGGCAGTATGATAGCATGGATACTCTCTCTATACTTCTTAATTTAAAGGAGCTATATGGAGAGCAGAGTAGAACTGCTAGATATGAGATATCTAA
The DNA here is from genome assembly GCF_009389715.1 of Phoenix dactylifera. NCBI lineage: Eukaryota > Viridiplantae > Streptophyta > Magnoliopsida > Arecales > Arecaceae > Phoenix > Phoenix dactylifera. Next base: position 98,412 of record NW_024068088.1, on the reverse strand, counting down.
GCAGTTATTCTGTGCAAGGATGAATGAAGGGACATCCGTGCAAAACCATTGTCTACTGGTTATAGACTTAATCACCAGATTAAGTTAATTAGGTTTTGCTATGGACAGTGAGCTCAATCAGGATTTGATCCTGCAATCACTACCTGATTCATTCTCTCAGTTTGTAGTGAATTTTCACATGAATAAGCCGAACGCCTCCCTGCCTGAGCTGTTAAATATATTAAAGACAGCTGAGATCCATATCAAGAAGGAAAAGGGTCCGATCCTTCTTGGTGATAAGGGTTTAAGGAAGAAATCAGACAATGAGGGTTTTAAGAAAAGGTTGAACCCTAAAAGTAGCAAGATCAAGAAGAAGGAAAGAAAATCTCCGGAACAAGTACTTGTTTCCACTGCGGCAAGGAAGGCCACTGGAAGAGAAATTGCAAGAGTTTTCTTGCAAGTATGAAGACCGATGCAAGAGTTGCATCGAAAGGTATGTTTATGTTACATGCCAACTTGTCATTAAGTTCTTCAAATTCAAATTCATGGGTATTGGATACTGGCTGTGGTTTTCACATTTGCAAATCTTTGCATGAACTACAGAAAATTAAAATTTTGAAGAAAGGTGACTTCGAGCTTTATGGCGCTGGAGGAGAGTCCATCCAGGCTGAAGTTGTTGGAACCTACAACTTGGAGTTACCTTCGGGAGAGCTCCTGCAATTAGAAAATTGTTATTATATGCCCAAAATTATTAGAAATGTAATTTTCATTCCTTTGTTATTAAAGAAAGGTTTTGAAATTAATGGAAAGGGCAATGGTTGCTCTATTTATTTTTCTAATAAACATCTTTGCAATGGCATTATGGAAAATGGTCTTCTAATTTTATTACTTAATGACAATGTCTTTCATATTGATAAAAGCAATAAAAGAAAGAGAGAAAGTGAATAATACCCTCCTTTGGCATTGCCGACTTGGTCACATAAGTGAATCAAGGATTAACAAATTATACAAAGAAAAGTTCTTTGATCCTTATGATTTTGAATCATTAGGAACTTGTGAATCTTATCTTATGGAAAAAATGACCAAGTCTCCATTCACTGGACATGGAGAAAGGGCAAGTGAGTTATTAGGACTTATACATACAGATGTATGTGGTCCTATGACAACTCCAGCTAGAGGTGGATACTCTTTATCACATTCACGGATGATTTATCAAGGTTCGGATATGTGTATTTTATGAAACATAAATCCGAAGCCTTTGATAAATTTAAAGAGTATCAAAGTATGGTTGAAAAACAAACTGAAAAGTGTATTAAAATCCTTCGATCTGATCGAGGAGATGAATACCTTTCTAGTGAGTTTTTAAATCATCTTAAGGAAAAGGGTATTCTCTCTGAATGGATACCTCCTTATACGCCACAATTAAATGGTGTAGCCGAACGGAGGAATCATACTTTATTAGATATAGTACGGTCCATGATGTGCTTTACATTCCTATTTCATTCTGGGATTTTGCCCTAGAGACTGCTGCACTAATATTAAACAGGGTACCTTCTAAGTCTGTACCTAGCACTCCATATGAGATATGGAGAGGTAAGAAGCCAAATCTTAAGTATCTTAAGATATGGGGCTGTCAAGCTTATGTCAAAAGAAATTTTCGATACAAGCTAAGTGCTAGATCAGATAAATGTATTTTTGTAGGTTATCCTAAAGGTAGTATATGATACATCTTCCATCATCCTACCGAACAAAAGTTTTTTTAGGAAGGCATGCCACTTTCATGGAGAAAGAGTTTTTCTTTGAAAAGTGCAAGGATAGAAGAATTGAACTTGAAGAAGTTCAAGACTTACAAATAGATACATAAGATATTCCTCAACCAGATGTACCCATTGATAAGGTACAACCACAACACACATCTCCTTTCCAAAGTTCAGATAGAGTGCGAAATACACCTAAGAGGTATGGGTTTATTATTGAGAATAATGAAGCCCACATCATTGAAATGATGATCCTTTGACCTATTCGGAAGCTGTCATGAGTAGCGACTCTAACAAATGGCTGGAAGCCATGAAATCCGAAAGACTCTATGTATACCAACCAAGTATGGACTTTGGTTGATGCACCAGAGGGTGTAAAATCCATAGGTTGCAAATAGGTATATAAGAAAAAGATTGGAGCAGATGGCCAAGTAGAAACCTACAAGGCTAGATTGGTGGCAAAAGGTTTCAGGCAAAAACAAGGAATTGATTATGATGAAACTTTTTCACTAGTAGCTATGTTCAAATCTATTCGGATTTTGCTTGCAATAGCTGCATACTATGATTATAAAATCTGGCAGATGGATGTCAAAACCGTCTTCCTTAATGGTCATCTTGAGGAAGAGGTTTACATGACACAGCCAAAAGGATTTGTCTCAAGAGGGAGAGCAAATCAAGTATGCAAGCTTAAGAGATCCATTTATGGATTAAAACAAGCATCAAGGAGTTGGAACATCCGTTTTGATACAACAGTCAAAGAGTTTGGTTTTATCAAAAATATGGATGAACCATGTGTGTACAAGAAGACTAGTGGGAGTGTCATTGTCTTCTTAATATTATATGTAGATGACATACTAATCATTGGAAATGATATTCCAATGTTACAATCGGTCAAAACTTGGCTATCAAAAAGCTTTTCCATGAAAGACTTGGGAGAAGCATCCTATATACTTGGTATAAAGATCTATAGGGATAGATCTAAAAAGATGCTAGGCTTGTCCAAGTCTAGGTACATAGATCATGTGCTGAAAAGATTCAGCATGGAAGAAAGTAAAAGAGGTTACTTGCCTATGAGTCATGGCATACGTCTCTTTAAGAAGATGTCTCCTAAGACATCTGAAGAGAGGAATAGAATGAATTCTATTCCCTATGCTTAGGCAGTAGGATCAATAATGTATGCTATGTTATGTACCAGGTCTGATGTTGCTTATGCCTTAGGCATAACAAGCAGATTCCAGACTGATCCAGGGGAGGATCATTGGATAGCTGTGAAAAATATTCTTAAGTATTTGAGAAGGACTAAAGATATTTTTCTAGTTTATGGAGGTTCTGTGTTAAAACTAGAAGAATTTTCTGATTCTAGTTTTCAGTCAGACCCAGATGATAGCAAGTCCACTTCAGGATATGTCTTTACCCTAAATGGTGGTGTAGTGAGCTGAAAGAGTTCCAAGCAGCAAACTGTAGCTAACTCAACTACTGAGACAGAATACATCGCTGTAAGTGAAGCCGCTAAGGAAGTTGTCTGGATGAAGAAGTTCATCTCTGAGTTGGGAGTAGTTCTTGAGATTGCTGGACCAGTTCCAGTTTATTGTGACAACACTGGAGCTGTTGCTCAAGCAAAGGAACCAAGGTCTCATTACAAATCCAAGCACATTCTAAGATGCTTCCACCACAGCATTGAACGAGTAGACACAAAGAACAACTTAGCAGATCCGTTCACTAACTGCTCTACCACAACAGCAGTTCGATCGTCATCTCAATTGTATGGGGCTAAAATATAAAGGCGATTGGCTTTAGTGCAAGTGGGAGATTAAAAGAATAGATGCCCTACAAGCCAATCGCAATATGTATTGCGAAGGATTTTTCTTTTGATTTGTCCAAATCATGTACATGACATTTAATTATGAATAAAGGCATTGTGTTTCATCATACGCTGTTTATTATATTTGTGATGAACCCCTTAGATTAGGAAAATGGTTTTAGGGCTATGATGAGATCATACTAGTGAGTCCTAAAATCCTAAAATCCTAATCTTAAATATTCCCAGCAGCAGTTCGATCGTCATCTCAATTGCATGGGGATAAAATATAAAGGCGATTGGCTTTAGTGCAAGTGGAAGATTGAAAGAATAGATGCCCTACAAGCCAATCGCAATATGTATTGCGAAGGATTTTTCTTTTGATTTGTCTAAATCATATACATGACATTTAATTATGAATAAAGGCATTATGTTTCATCATACGCTGTTTATTATATTTGTGATGAACACCTTAGATTAGGAAAATGGTTTTAGGGCTATGATGAGATCATACTAGTGAGACCTAAAATCCTAAAACCCTAATCTTAAATATTTCCAGTCGTTGGTACATTGAGTCGGGGATCAATGCTACCAAAAAGACTGGCACGTTTTATGTATGCTCGATGCAGAGGGTGATTGATCTCACAATCACTTGTGTGGAGACACTAATACAAGGATATGGGTGCTCATTAGAAGAATGAGTTCACTGAATTGACCTACGAAGAGAAATCTTATGAAGTCTTACATGTCAAAAGATGATTCTCTTAGTGGGAGTTGTGCAACTGATCCTTTGACCTGAGATCACCATGGTATCTTGTGCACATGAACCCATGTTTTGGTTCACACTCATTCATAACTTTAAGTTGTGTACGGGGTCTTCTGGATATGGTGAATTGTGTACGAAGATTATGAGTAGATCAACAAGTAATCAATTACTTCTAGTAAGAGAAGATAGCATCCTATTTATTCTAATCATATGATAATTCAGGGAGTCTTTGATCAAAGCAAGATGAAAATTAGAAAGAGTTTCTAATATTTCATGATTCGAATTATCATTAGAAGATTCAGAGAAATATGAATATGAAATTGAGTTTGACATACATTCATACTCATATACATATTCGGGATGTAGTTTGATTGAAGGATTGAATTGCACGGTAACTTGCCACTGAAGGGTATTTTTAGTATTTCCACCAAATTCCATATTTTTCGGATAGACATGATACATTGCTAGACGTCAATCTTGTCTTATAGGTTTGATCGAATTAAAGAGTTTTCGATCACCAATTAGAAAGGATTCTAATTGTTAAGTTCGGGATCGCGTAGTTTGGACCTAAATCGATTAGAAGAGTTCTAATCAAGTTGGGTCAACTCGCACTCACACCTATTGCTGGCTAAGTATGGAACCCAATGGGTCACACACAAGAAAACTTATCAAGGGTCTAATTGGATTAGATCATGTTTGCAAGATAAACATCCTAGCAGGTGTTGCAAACCCTTAGCTCCTGATTCGAATTGGATTCGAATCTGATTCTTAATTGATCTAATTTGATTAGATCGTATTCTAATATAGGTTAGCCAAGAGTTGGGACCTAATTGGCTTGTTTTGAGTCTAATTGGATTAGATTTGATAAATCATTCAATTTAGACCGTAGATCTTGATCTACCGTTGGTTGAAGATATAATGGTGATTTGGTTTGAACCCAATTGAATTGGGTTAGATGTGGCTTTTAATCATGACCATTGGATCTTCATCAGCCATTGGATGAAGATATAATGGGATGATTGGATGGCACCATGAAGGAGAACCATTGGATCATCCTAGAGCCGTTGGATGATCACTTAATTCCCTTCATGATGGCGCCTTGATCCTTAGCCCTTAGATCATGTGATAATGCTTTAAAAAGAGGGATTCATGGCTGAGGCGTGATGGACTTGTGATGTTGACTTGGTCAACATCACATAGCATGAAGGGAATACGGTGGAAATGAAGTGGAGCCCCTTGAATTGGATAAGGATGAAACGCCTTATCCAAACTACACTCCACTGCATCATCTTCTCTCCTCCCTTCTTATGGTGCCATTTTTTCTAGCCATTGGATCATCATTGGATTTTGATCAATGGACAAGGTTGGCACCTATTTTTCATGCGTGAGAAGGGAGGGGACCACATGGTGTTTGGATAAGAATGAAGCGCCTTATCTAGCGCTTCATCTTAATCACGCCTCTTCATAAATACGCCTTCCTTTTTTGATAAGCGCTCTTCATGAATGATCACACCCCTTCATCAAGGGACATGTGGATGAGATGTGTCCTTTTGACATGCATCCGTACACCATCTATAAAAAGAAAATCATTCCACTGTATTTTTCATCCAACTCTCTCCCTCATCTCTTCTTTCTTACAAGAGTGTCTCTTTCTAGCATTGCTTCTAAGGTGTCTTAAGCCAAGACAAGGTCTTCTTTAGGACAAAAATATTAGTAGTAATTTTAGAAAAGTGAAAGAAAATTAGAGAGGAAAGAAAGCAAGCCAATTGAGTTCTTTAGAAGAATTCTGCATTAAGGATCAAAAGTCTTTGGAGCTAAAGTCTTGATCAAGTTTTCGTGTGGATCACCATTGGAGGGCGGACACTTGGACGCCTTGTAGAGATTGTACGCTTTGGATTAGCGTTTGAGGTACTCTACTAATTCTGCATTTATATTATGTCATTTGATTGTAATAATTAAGATGATCTAGGCTTAAAAGGGTTTCATGCATAGGGACTTTATTAAGAAATTTTTAAAATTCCTAGCTTCCGCTGCCCATTAAGACATGCTAGAACCCGATACAGTACGGGTTTGTATCATACTATATCAGAACATACATAAATAGAGAGAGGGAGGGGGAGAGGGAGAAGGCGAGGAAGGAAGAGAGAGAGGGAGAGGGCGGACTCATTTGGTTGGGCTTCAACGAGTTTGGCTTTGCAATGTGGGAGAGAGGTTGGATCCGGAGGAGTGCTTTGAGGGCTTCGACAGGCTTTTTCGCACGAGAGAGAGAGGTCAGATCTAGAGGAGGGCTTTGATGGGCTTCAAGGGCTAAGCGAGAAGAGAGAGAGGCCGAATTCGGTGATGAGGGCTTCAAGCAAACACTGACAGAGAGAAAGAGGGGCCAGGGGAGGAGGGAGGAGGGGAAGAGAGGGGAGGCAAGGATTTGAACTTTGAAGTGTCGTGAGGGGGAGGAGGTTATTGTCTCGATTCGAGCCTTGAACCTTGCAGGTAATTAATTAGTCCGGTTCGGTATGCCCCCAACCAACTGGTTCGGCATGGTTCACCAAATCTTGGTTTGATGATTCCACTATTCTTAAAGGCATGTGGGAGGAGCATAAGTTTTCCAACCAATTTCAAGTTATTTGCAAAAAGAATCAGAAAGATACTCAGAAGGACATGGAGATCATAAGTTTCTATGACCTTTAGCTAGTTTTTTTCCCCATGATATGAGTATATATGCATGTCTGGATCTACAACATGCTAGATTTTGACTTCCTTTTATTAACTACCAGAAAGATGTGGTCACGACCACTTGTATTCTCTTGTTGAGAAGGCTATCTTGGCACATGCAGCTCCAAGTGAGGATTATACAAGCTTCAAGCTTTAGAATTAGCTATTACTTATCATGGATGAGTTGGTTTTATACATGGATAGGATGGTAGTTCTGGAGCCTCTCTTCAAGTTAAATATGGAAAGGTGTGCCAACTATTTCCTTACCAAAATTGGATAATCATCACTAATGGGCAAGTCATTCAAAGGGTTACTTCTTTTGATTTCATGATGAATAATCTAGTGTTTTTTTATCCCTCTTATCACGCTATCTACTTGGTAGATCATCTTCACCTCCTTCAATGTTCATCCATTCTGATGCTATCATATAACTAATATGTCCTGGAAGGTCAGACATAAGTATTGTCACAAGACAAGGTGGACTAGACTTGTAGAATGTTCTATGTAATAATCTTAAGGGCAAGTAAATTAGATGTGGTTCCATATGTCTTTATCCTTTGTTTTGCGTGTACCTAGTCTGAATACTGAACTCCTTTCGTCAAGACTCAAGACACATAAGCAATATAACCTTCTTTCTTATACATTTTATTGTCAAAGAGTTGAACTGGGAGGCAATTTATTTACTAATCTTAGAGGGCTTAGTAACTTGGAAGGTTGGCTGCAGGATGCTGATAATCAATTTTGCCATCAAACCTTTTAGCATATTGCAGGCATACTACTCTTGATCATCTAATAAGAGTTACCAGCAATTCTAGATTACTTGTTTAGTAGTCAGAGTCATAATAACGAGTCATATTGTTTTAAAACATCATAATGATTCTTGTTCTTTTAGTTTGAAAAGTATACCTACTGCACCACTTTAATTTGTTTTTATTGACTTATATGGGAAATGCTTGTGATTTAATCATTTGGCTAGTGCTTTTGCATAACTATTGTGGACAATGTTTAGAGACTGTAGTGGGTTGACCGGCGTAACCCATTACCCAAACCCTGTTGGGTTCCCTAAAGACCCACGATTTTAAATAATCTATTCGACTCGCCGGGTTAAACAGTTAAACCATTCAACTCAAATGAGTTGGCTTGCACCTGGCTAAGCTGAATCAATATGGACAAAAAGAAAAACTAATAAAAAATATGAGAAGGGAAAGTTATTAGGGATGCGGTTTGCTCGAGCCCTATATTTACTGTGCACTGCCAATCTGCACTTAGCAGCCACCGTGTTTCGCCACTCGCTACATCGAAACTCCTCTTTTCTGCTCTGTTTGGAGTGTGGATCAGACTTTTGCCACCCCACTGGTCATGGGCTTTCAAGTTGATGTCATAGGAGAGATATGGTCGTGAGGTCTTGATGGCGATGATGAGATATCCATTGCCATGGCTTGAAAGCGATGACGAGGGTGAGAAGAGGTCGTTACTATGGCTCGACAGTAGCTGCAAGAAGAGGATTTGCAAGGCTCGATGCACGCTGGGCAGGTGAAGCAATATTGTTATATCCCTAGCCACTGATCAACCCACGGTTGTACCATGCTCCTGTGATCTAGCTGGCAATCTGATTGAGTTCAGCAGGTTTTGAACACTTTTTGTGGATGGCTTTACTAAATTTTCATGGATACATCTAATGAAACTAAATAATGAATCAGTTGGCCTTGTTGAACAATTACACAATGGTGACAACATGATATCTACTAGTTATAGGCTTGGATCTGGTATGGAGTTTGGGGGAGAGGGGGAACATGAGAAAGTGTATTTTGATCCAGTCATCGAGCATTGGTATTCTAGCAACGTTGATAAAACTTGTGTTGCAGTATGGGGGCCTAGATGTAGAAATAAGTACAGAAAAGAATCTAAAGATACAGAACCTTAAATGTGATTAATATTTGAAAAATTGGTTTTGTTTTTTATTTTGGCCAAACTAGATGAGTTAACCTTAAAAAGTTCAAAAATTGTTAAAAAAGATTAGGAAAATTAAAAAATGCAAGTATGAAATAATTCAAGAAAATAAAATAGACATCATTTTAGGGTATTGTTTAGAAATTAGAACTATTTCCCTTTGTGCTTCGATGAATTTGCACTAAAACTGTCAAAAATCAAAATGCTACTTTTTAAATAAAATCTTAAAAGAATTATGTTTATTGTGTGAGATAAGATTTTCTTTGCTACGTGTCAGTTTAACATGTGACAATCTGAATGCCTATGATGTTTGAGCTCTAGGATAGTTAGATCTATGTCAAAAAGAGAGACCTTTCATCTAAAAGTCTTTGACAAACAACATGGCTGTGCTTTCAAGTCTGTTGAAAACTCAAAAAACCAAGTTTAATCTAGAGAAACTGCTTCCAAAGATTTAAGGAATTAGAGATATGCAACAGAAAAAATTCAAATACCCACACATGCAGTTAATAGTGCTCCATAACTTGGTGTCTTTTGAAACTTCTAAACTGAAACTAGTCTCAAGTCTATTATAATCAAAATTGAAACATGTCACTTTTGATTCGTTGTTCTGGACAAAACTCCAAACCATGATAATGATCTTAGCTGTATAATGATGCCAAATTTTCAATACACATGCAAATCAAGATCCACTAACCATTCAAGAAAACAAGAAAGTTGTCAGTGAAAATCATTCTTTAGCATTATCCAATAAACAGGGCAAATTTTAGTGCTCAAGCTGGGTGTAACTGTGCTTGATAGAATGTACTTCATGAATGATGAGAAATCACCAAAGAATGTCATAGTAAATGGAGATTATATCTACTTTGACTTTTTAAATCTGAGAATTGATTTTGACTTGATTAAGAGAAGTTGAGAGTTAAAGCAAGTCTGGATTTTATTATGCCTATGGAGCAAAATCTCCACACATGACCAAATTCATGGTTAAAAGATTTTTGTAAAAGATTTCTTTTAGTACTTCTCTATTCTCGTGAGAAGGAACTCTTCCTTTACATAAATATCTTAACTAATTGTAACCATCTCTTGAATCGTCATAAGCCATCTAAATACTTTGTAAAATAGAAAAAGCCTTTCAAATTTAACTTTAGTTATCAATAGACAATTTTCACTCCATTGCTTGATTCAAAATTAGCCATAAAAATTACTTTGAAATATATACTTGCATATGGGTGTGAATATATCAACACATATTTCATATGTACTATTTCTTACATGCTTTTCTTTGTTTTCAGGGGAGTTTGGTATATTGGGTAACTAACAGCTCATTTACTTTAGTTCAGGTTTGTCACAGATTTTTATTTTGCTGCTGGCGATGGTATAGGTGTTCACATTCTTCAAGTAATTTATTGTATGAATAACAGTACGCTGAATAAAAATTGCCAGAGGGGCATTCTCTTTTTCTGCATTTTTAATTTTATTCCATTTATTGATGCCTGTAAGTGCTATGCCATTTGTAGGAGTTCATCTTAAATTATATTAGTTAATATCCATTAACTGATTTATTTGACCAAAGGTTATCTTGGATCAAGTTATTTGTTTTCTGTTTCAGTTGTCAGTTACATTTCCATCTCTCTCATTTGAAATATCCAACCAAATATGAGCTTTTTTTTCTTTTTTCTGTTGACCACACTTTCCCCCCTTCTTTTCCCACGAACCAAAGAAGTCCTAAGAGTCCTAGTTTACTTGATTAAGTTATGTAAAATCTGCAAAAGGGTTTGTGGCTGGTCACTAGTGGATGGTACATGAAATTATTGAATGAATGAGAATTTCTAGTTGGCCAGGTTTGGGGCTTTTTGTCCCCTACATCTTCGTCCTCTCTTTCTTTTTTTTTTCTTTTTTTTTTCTAAATCTCTCTTTTATTATCTCCATTCTCTCTCTTGTTCTTCTAAACCTCACTTTACTATGGACCACCGCCAATTTAGAAGTTTTCCTTAGAAACTTGTTGTTTGGACCTCTACCTTATCTAAAAAACTGAAACAGAAATTTTTTGTCCTTCTTCAATTATACAATATTCAAAGCACCTTTGGACAGCTAGGAGATTTCTTGGCTTAGATCCTAGTTTTATTTCTTCCTTAGGTCCACCAACATATTGTAGGCCATCTCTAAGCGACCGTGCATCAATTTGGTTTCAGAGCTAAAGGTATGTAATATCTACTTTTTGCTTCCTTCCTTTTCCTTGTTTTTCTTCCTATCTTCATTACTTTCCCCTCATCACCATGTTATCAAGTAAGGAGTTAGGTCTCAAGACTGATGCTTTCAATTAGCATATCAAATATAAGGTGTCTGGGAAGATGCATGATGATATGACATCTATCAAAGGTGATCTTGCATCAATTAAAGCTTTGTTGCAAGTAAGTGCTATACTCAAGTCATTGGAGTTATTGGACAGCGCATCAATGTAGTTTCATCAACTCCAACCCTCAATCAGCAGCAAGCTTCTGAAGAAATTCTTCCAAAGCAACCGACAAATCCATTTATGTAAACAACCACAAATCCAAAGTGCTGCAAAGGATAAAGATCCTGTGATCAAAGATTGGTGCAAAGGAAGTCCTATAAGCAGATAATTTTCATATCGAGAGGCTACAATTGAAGATGAACCGTGCCTAGAGGACCTGTTAAGAAAGTGTTGGCTTTTAAAGATGCAATTTTGGAAAAATTTCTGATACATGAAAGCATGGGTCGCCTATCAGTACTATAATTTTATCAGAGCACTTTGAAGATCCATTCTTTGCTGATTGTGTAGATTCATTAGTGGTAACTATCAATTGGATGATTATTAGATTCATGGTCATTGATCAAATGTTGCAAAAAGAATTGATTTATGAAGTGATTACAAAAAAGTTTCAGATTGGTCTCCATCATCAAATTGTGAAGATCCAATAATTGAGCTTGTGGATGCAAATTGTGAAGAAATCCTTGGGGATGAGATCCCCGCAGTGGAAGTGGATGGTGTGGACTAAAAAAATTGATTCAGGTTTTTTAAAAAATTTTTGGTGCTTTTATTTAAATACGTTTTAGAATGGTTTTTGGAGTTATTTTTAAGTGGTGTAAAGAAGTCCTATCTTAGATATATGTTGGACAAGTCGTGAAATCATTTTGATTTTGATTTTTGAATATTTTAGATATATTTGTATATAGTGTCATGCAATGCCAATTGTTCTTTTTGTGGAAATATTTTAAGAATTAGTTACTTGGCTATTAAGAGTTCTAATTTACTCGAAAGTCATGTAAAATCTATAAAGAAGGCCTTATGGTTGGCCAGTAGTGGATGGACATGAAATTGTTGAATAAATGAGTGATTTCTGATTGGCTAGGTTTGGGCCCTTTTATCGCCTCCATCTTTCTCATCTTTTCTCTCTTTCTATCTCTCCTTTTTCTTTTTAATCTCTCTTTATAATCTTCAATCTCTTTCATGCTCTTCTGAACCTCACTTTACTATTGTTTTTACTTAAATATGAAATCTTGGATCTGCACTTCTGCTTTAGGACTACTATGGACCACCACCAATTGACATGTCTCAAGGTTATACAATGGCCTCTACCTCTGAAAAACTAAAATAGAAAATCTTTGGCCTTCGGTTATACAATGTTCAAAGCACCTTTTCTATCCTGTTTTCTGTGACAAGACAGCCGGGAGATTTCTTATCTCAGACCTTAGTTTAATCTCTTCCCTAGGTCTACCAACACATTGTAGGCCATCTCTAATTGATCCTCCATCAAAGTGGGGGCCAAAGATGCATGTGACTTGGCCATCTTTAACTGATGGGAGCTTTTGTTATGTGTAAGGTGTGACACATTGCTTCAAAGTCACCTCACGATTTTAGTTATAAAGGAAATAGGACATGCATTAGAAAGTTTGGAGAAGTTTGTTTAAGAAATGGGATGCATGGCAACTTCACCGACATGCCATATCTCTAAGCATTGTACTTTAGGAAAGAACTGGGATAGGTTGTGATTTCAAAAATAAATCACGCCTGGGTATTTTGCTTAAGGAGAAGTTGGGCATGCATGGGATGCCATTGGAAATTTATATATCTGGATCAAGATTTGCTGTCTCGGTACCGGACTCAATACCGGTGCCATACTAGCATAGTATCGGTATGGTATGGTACAGAATTTTTTTGACATACCGAGTGTCGGTACGTCATCCATATTGGATCTTGGTACCAAATCGGTATGGTATAGTACCCCCGTACCATCCGGTTCGGGCTGGTATGGCATACTTTTATCTGGATAGACAGGTTAAGAGATAAGTTGGGACAAGTGGACTATTATGCAGCATGACACATGTCCTTGTTACAAATGAAAGAAAAAGGACTGAAAGACAGGAAAACGATGCATGTATCACAAAGTTGGTAGATTGCTAGCAAGGCGATCAAATTTGTCTTGGAGTAAACTCATCAAAAGTCTAATCTGGACATCATTCACAACACCAAAGGCAAGTAGAACCTCCATAGGGTTAGGTGGCCATATTAATGTCCTTCCATAAAGGTTTTACTCCACTTATTCCCGATTGAATTACCAAGTCATTCACAAGGCTGCTATCATAATTGAAAATCAAAATTGTCTTAGCTAACTTCCAAACGTTCCATGTTCAGCTAACAAAGTCACCTGATTGTTCCATAATGTCAAATTTTTATTTAGTTGCAAGAATCAACTAAAACATTATTCTTGAAAAAAGAAACTTAGATGCAAACATGTCTATTTCTGAAATAGTTTATGAAGTCAGTCATGTGTTAATTTAAACCATTTTCTATTATTATGAAGTATCCAATTATGGAATTGTAACTCATGTTAGGAATTGCATCATGGAAATGCATATGACCTCACTTCTTCCACTGATTGAGCTGCTTCTTACATCTATAATGCCCGTTATGTCACCTTCCAGCTTCCAGCCAACGGCTTTACTAAATGTAGGACCAGTTGGGGAAGGCTTGCATCTCAATAAATGAGCTTAAACGGTTAGGAAACTAGGGTTTGGGTCGACAAAACACCTTGCTATCCTACTACAAAAAACAAGATAAAGAGGTGACTTTGGGAATTGTATTTTAAGGTTAAAACAAATTCCATATCAGGTATATGTGAGGTATTTAATGAATTTAAGGAAAAGGAGTTGATTGAATGATAAGCCATGGTTGTTGGTCAACTTGTACGAATCTCAAGTGTCTTGGGTTGATTTTGCAAATCTGAAATTATTTATTGAGGAAGAACAAATATTTATGGAAAAGAATGTAGGAGAATGGGAAAGAGAAGTTAGTCATTGAATCAATAAATATGTTCTCTATAATAAAATCAGAGTAAAGGAAGCAGCAGCGACGTAACATATCATAACAATATGATCATAAACTGTAGTGAGGGAAGGATTTAAAGAAGGATATAATATGAGAGGGTATAAGTATTGAGATACGCCCTGTGCGATGCGATGATCACAGTGGAATTTTGCACGGGACATCGTTCATCTTATAAACGCGCCACGGATCGTAGAGTTCAAAAATTTTTCTAGATTCAAATCCAGAAAATTTTTGAACTCATGAGGGAGGAGAGATTAGGATCTGTAGGAGGTTGATTAAATATCACAAACTGAAATAAAAATCAGAAACAAAGATTTGAAGATCCGATCTTCAAACTTTGTGCGGGTGGAAAAAAACCGCAGCTTGATGATCTTTGGAGGTTCCTGTTGGAGCCGCACAAGTGTCCGGCTTCTATAGGTATTCACATGAGGACTCGACTACCTGAGATCAGATCTCATCGGAGTGCTAGCTCCTTACAGAGACCTCTAATGACTATCAATAATGATTAGAAGAAGATCAACAACATACCTTCTTGAAGAACTCTTTCTTCTTCAACCTTGCTCGCGATGGAGGAGGAAGGAGGAAGCTTTGCACTGTGGATCTTCCTTGCCGCTGTGGAGGAAGAGGATGAAGAGGGCCTCTTGCTGCCATGGAGAAGGAAGTAGGTTTGGGCGTGGAAAGGAAAGAACCCTTCTTTCCTTGGGCGTGTGGGCTCTCCCCTTAGGTTCTCTTCTCACGCTTCCAGCGCAACTTTGGAAGAGGAAGGAGGGCACCTTGCTGCCGTGGGAGAAGAGAGGGAGAGAGAGGAGGCATGGAGGAGGAAGAAACTCCAATCAATTGCTCTCACACGCCTCCAATGAATCCCCTTTTATCATAGGTGGCTTAGGGTTTTTCAAGGCTTATCAAAACCAAGAGATAAACTCTCCCTTGCCGCCCACCCTTGGATCAATGCCAAGTGTCCATGGCGCCATGATCAAGTAGATTAGAATCCACTTAGGTGGCGCCTCAAATCAATGCACGACATGTGTCCTTGGATCAAGAGATTAGAGCCTAATCACATTGGGCTTGAACCTCTTTCATGGCGCCTTGGATGGGTCCTAATCACATTAGGAGTTGTCCCTTAATTAGGCTAACTCCTAATCACATTAGGAGAATTAGATGGGGCGCCATGCATCCTACAACGCCATGCGGACTTTAGAGTCCGCATGGTGTGAACACGACTTAATGCATTTTCATCCTACGATGCCATATGGACTTTAAAATCTGCATGGTGCGAACATGACTTAAGGCGTATTTCAAGAATATACCCTGATCTAATCAGGGTTAAGCCAATTATGAGCTCAACTCAATTTGGATCGAACCCAATTTGATTTGGCTCATCAAATTAGCCCAATTGCAATCCAATTGCAATCAATTCCACTTAATTCTTCTTCCATTAACTCACTAACACTTAGTGGGTTAATTCAATCACCAACATATTGATAATTTACATCAATTGTGATTCTAAATCACAATTACGATAGTTTGACTAATCAAATTCTCTATGCGTGTGATTCCGTAGGTTCTTTTCTGTTGGTAGTGAGACATATTCCATCTCAATATCACCGAAACTTCTTTTAGTGGACTGAAACAATTTCAGTTCTACTCTTAAGGTTCACTGATCATCAAGTGAATGCCTTCGAATCTCACAATCTCCTAGTGACACCTAGCAGTATGTGGTGGCAACCTAGTAGAATAGAATATCTGAACCTCTCGGTGCAGTTAACATATGATATAGTTCCTCTATCATGGATCCCGACGTGACGGAGGTTATGGATATCTCGTCAAACCCCATCGTCCGTTATATGTTAAATTTATTCGACTTCCAGTTCGAGATATGAAAAACTCTTTTTAAAAAATACCTGGCCAGAAATTTATCGAGCTCAGTCTCATAAATCACATAAGATCACTCCTAATCTATCAAGGTCGATAGATCCCATCTAGATGCAACCCTATTCCAAAATAAACCTACTGCTGCTAATCTGCACCAAAAGGACCCAAATAGCTAGGGCCCAAGTTTACATGTTCGTCAAACTACAGCAACCTCACAGTGAATAGTTGAGGCATCGCAGGTCAAAGGAACAGTCATATAACTGCAGCATAAGTAGTCACTGAAGAGTGAATAGACATCCATGTGACTACTTTCTTTGGTCATGCTCAGTACCTTGTTCTCTAACAAGTACTTGCACAATCACTTTAGTGTCTCTACACTGTGAACTCGAGATTCATCCATTTGAGTAAGTGATCTATGCACTAATCTCAGCGGATCGATCACCGCCCTCGTGATGGATCCATCGATCAGGAGCATTTAGAAATTAATCCCTAATGACACATGCCTCAAATTTTCAACTTCTTGAGAATATGTGTCATCATCTTATTAATTTTTTGGACGATTCATGGATACATACAAACATGAATGAATAACAAATTGCCCAATCTTATTAATCAATAAGAGTCAAATTACAAATTTATGCCCCAGATTATAAATATGTGTTAGCCACATTGGCTTATAAGGCATACTTCTAACAATAAGAGCAAAAAGGGATAGGATAGTAGGAAGAAAGGGGCAGGCCTGACCAAAAGTTTTCTTTCAAACTAAATAACTTAAATAATGTTTCAAAATTCATCATTTTACATAGACTTTCATTTATAGAAATGACAACAATTAGGAAAAATGCTTTCCTGCTTCAAGAAATGCTCTTGTTTACGTATTATTGCCCTTCACTCATTCAACATAGTTTGACTCCAAAAAGGACTCCTAGTCAACATATTATTGCTACTCTCAAAACCTTTTCAAATAACGATCAAAGAAAGAAAGGAAATACAAGTTGATGCTCCTACAAACCCTCAGTGCAAGTTGAATTTCTAGGATCTTTCAAAGACTTGGAGAGCAAGTAAAGTATTTCATTGGAGTAAATCTTGACTGTTAATTGCATCCAATGATCTGATATAATCCAATAGTTATCCTAGCAGTTGAATGAATTCTTAAAAAGGGGCTCTTATTGTTTATTTTGGCACTACATTGTTCAGGATTTATGATCCTTCATAACCACTATTCCTTATAGGGGGACAGACTATAATTTCTGTCGATTGAGAGCTTTTTTTTTTTTCAAATCTATTTCTACGATTTGCACCAAAAATGTTAATATTCTTCTGTCTCTACATGCTTCGTTCTACACAAATATAAATTCTCCTATATAAGTATCATGTCGGCATATACCTATATGTTCTTTTTTTTCTTCATTTTATTGTTTGTTCCAAAAGAACTCTGAAGCCTTTTCTGTAATAATATTTTGATCTCTGTAGCAACGTTATTTGGTTTACCCATTTTATTTAATCTTTTTAATGCAATGGAACATTCCATCTATATCAGCCGTTTTTGGTATTCATGATTCTACAGCATGCAACATTGTTGAACTCATGGTAGATGTATACCTTTCAAGTGATCTACATGTGGTAGTTACAGCACCAGCTTGCACTTGATAGAACATACTCAATTCTATTAAATATGTGTCTGTTAATCATTCCATATCTCCATTTGAGGATGATAGTGGTATTTTGAAGATTAACACAACCATTGAAGGAATATCTAATTGAATATTACAAGGTAATATGATACATCATTACTAAGTCCGTCACTCTCGGTACATTAGTAGAATGAGATCAAGATGTATTTCAATGATTAATATTGAGATAAAATTTGCGATAGAAAAGGGATAGTGAATTCTAAATTCTAATTCGGCAAAGGTTCAAGTAAAACGTACTCTTAAGTGGACAATAGTAATTTTCATTGTTAAGAGTATGTAGCACCACCATGACATATATTCAAAATTGCTTGAAGAAAATTTCATTGATTATATGGATGAATCTAACCCTAAGTTGCAGCAAAGTGTGGAATGAGTCGACCCCGGCACATCAAGGAACCATCTGGCACACTTCTGCAAAAATGGCACGGATGAACAGTACTTGGGTCGACCCAAGTAAAGGCTGAGTCGACCCCATCTTCAAGCCTCAAGAAAATAGTTCTTTCGAATCCCTAAGAGGGTCGACCCAAATGGAACTTGAGTCGACTCCAACTGAACATGAGCCGACCCAAAGGCTATGTTATTCAAAAATCGGTTCTCTGGAATCCCTGAGAGGGTCGACCCAATTGGAATTTGAGTCGACCCAACTGAACCTTGAGTCGACCCAAAAAGAGTTGAGTCGACCCAAGTGAACGAAGGCTGAAATACAAGGTTCTGTGTTTCCTGAGAGGGTCGACCCCAATGTTGCATGAGTCGACCCAAGTGAAAGTTGAGTCGACCCCAAGTCTGATGAACAGTGGTTTGAGTCGACTCCAGAAAAGATTGGGTCGACCCAAGCACGGGCAGAAGCATAACGGCTAGTTCTGCAGAAGTACTTTTTGTCCTTCCAACAGCAAGTAACGGCTAGTTTTTGAAATCTGACCAATGGGGGTTGTCCAATGGATGAGGAAAACTATTTAAAGGGACACTATTCATCAGAGAAAATATCCTTTTGCAAAATATCAAAGTTTACACTAGAGAGACAAGTGCCCTAATCTTCTTCATCCAAGTGCTTCATTCAAAGAGTCAAAAGGAAGTGGTTGAGCAGATTCCAAGAGACATTAAGAGCTCCATCCACCCTTGAAGAGTGAAGCATTCTTGACAAAGAAGAGAGAAATCTCATCAAGCGATAACTATATTCTAAACTCTTCTTTGTAGCTTATAATTGTTATATTTGCTCATCTAGGAGTTTCAACTTTCTTTTCCTTTTAATCACATTGTAAAGGTTTGTTGGTGAGCCCGTAAAACCAACGGTCTAGGTTTGTTGGTGTGCCCGTAAAACCAATTGTAAAGGTTCGTTGGTGAGCCCGTAAAACCAACATAGGTTCTTGGTGATCCCGAAAAATCAAAGTGTAAAGGTTTTTGGATTGTGAGCCCGGAAAACAATCCAACTGTAATCCGCGGGATTATAGTGAATTCCCAAGGGGTCGCTTGGGGAGTGGACGTAGGTGCTTAGGAGAGCACCGAACCACTATACTTCTTGTGTGTTTGCATTGTGTATTGTTTCTAAATTTCACTCATTCATCGATTAACTAAATTAAAAGTGTAAAGAATTTAGAGAAACCAATTCACCCCCCCTCTTGGCTTAGGAGAGCACCGAACCACTAAAGCAATTAATGTACTTTACTGTTCACTAGATGTAAGTGAATTCAATAGAATATCTACATGCATCTCCGCGAAAGAAATTTGGGATAAACTGGAGGTCACACATGAAGGAACTAAGCAAGTTAAGGAGTCAAAAATAAACATATTAGTACATAAGTATGAATTGTTTAAAATGGAATCCACTGAGTCCATAACTGAAATGTTTACTCGTTTCACGGAAATCATAAATGGGCTAAAGAGTTTAGGAAAGTCTTATACTAACTCCGAACTGGTGCAAAAAATTCTCAGATCTCTACCAAGAGTTTGGAAGGCCAAGGTAACAGCAATTCAGGAAGCAAAGGACCTCAATACACTGTAATTAAAGGAACTTCTAGGATCACTCATGATCCATGAGTTGACCATGAGGCAAAATTCAGAAGATGAGGTCAAGAGAAGAAAGACCATTGCATTAAAGACTACCACTCCAAAACACGAAACTGAATCGGAGGAATCTGATGATGAGGAGGAATTTGATGAAGAAGGAATGGCTATGCTTGGAAGAAAATTCAGAAAATTTATGAGAGGAAAGAAGAAATTTCATAAAAAGAAGCCCTTCTTCAAAGGTAGCTCAAGCAAAAAAAAGGGTAAGGACAAAGAAAAGGAAAAGGAAACATCAATTTATTATGAGTGTAACAAGCCCGGGCATTTCAAGATAGATTGTCCGGAATTGAAGTGGATGGCAAGAAAACTTAAGAAGAAGAACTTCATGGCTGAATGGAGTGAAAGTGAGGCGTCAAGTTCGAAAGAGGAAGATCAACAAGAGACGGCCCAAATCTGCCATATGGCTAATGACGATGAGGTAGATTCTGAACTTGAATGTGATTTTACTGTTGAAGAATTACATGATGCATTTTTAGAACTCATGGAGGAACACAAAAAAGTAATCAATAAAAATAAAGTTCTAAAAGATGAAAATCAGTCTCTTATCAAAGATAAGCTGAAACTATCTAATAACTATGAAACATTAAGTAGGAGATTCACAAATGAAATCGAGAATCTAATTGCTGAAAATGTCAAGTTAAAAGAAGATGCTGAAAAATACAAATCCTTAGTAGACAAGTTTGTTGTCGGCGCCCCGCACCGGAACCCACTCACACCAGCGCCGCCACCGACGTCGGACAAGCAAGAGAGATACAAACGGATAAGCACTCTCTCGCTCCCTCGACTCTGGACTCAAGGATCACCTCTTCGCTCCGCCTACGAAGGGCAAAAGATTACCCCGTGGTATCAGTAGGGTAAAACACTTGAGCACCGCAACGGATTATCAAAGATCAAAGGAAGAAGAAGGAAGAAAATAGCAAAGCAAACACAAAAATGTAACGAGGTTCGGCTACAAATAGCCTACGTCCTCCACCGCTCCAAATCTCAATAAGGATGAACTGATTACAGAGATAGTACACACCCGAACGATCACAAGCGATCGATCTACAAGAGATTCACACAGAATTCCCTTTGCACAAGAAGTAGGATCCCAATCCTCTTCTTCTCTAGAACCCTAGCCTCACAAACAAGAGTCTCTCTCAAATATACGGCCAATCACCTTACCCTAGGGCTCTCATGAGTCCTATATATAGTCTCAAGACCTTCAGATGATCATAGCCGTCGAAACGCCACCAAAAACACCAAAAGAAAATCGTCCGTACGATTTTTCGCGAGACCGAGTCGACTCGGCTGAAGTCCGAGTCGACTCTGGCACGTCTGAACAACTTCCAGTTTAACTGGCACGATCTCGAGTCGACTCCACTGTATCTCGAGTCGACTCGACGATGCTCCGAGTCGACTCGACTGTAGTTCGAGTCGACTCTGACAGTCCAGACAGAAATATGGTTTTTGCGGCTTTCTCCTCTCGGGTCGACTCGACAGACCTCGAGTCGACTCGACTGTTCCCGAGTCGACTCGACTGTTCCCGAGTCGACTCGACTGAAGCTCGAGTCGACTCCGACAGTCCGCCAGACAGAAAACTATGCAGAATTGATTTTCCTTCAATTCTCTTCATCACCAAAGGTCTCCACATACCCCAACAATCTCCCACTTGGAGACCTTGGGTATATCCTCATGTTACTTGGCTCTCCTCTGTGCTCCCACTGAAACTAAATCATCCTAGTGAAATAGGTACGATGCCGCCTCAACGTCTTCAAGCATGAAGACCAGCAGAAGCTGAACAACTCCTCAGCTTCTCCACCGTGACGACCTTCGTCAACATATCTGCAGGATTCTGACTTGTATGAATCTTCTCCAACTTGACGAGTCCCTGCTCGAGCAATGACCTCACGAAGTGGTACCGTATGTCAATATGCTTCGTCCTTGAATGGAAAGCTGAATTCTTTGCCAGATGAATTGCACTTTGACTATCTGAATATAACATGCAATCTTTCTGTTCCTTCCCAAACTCCATCAAGCCTTGAAGCCATATTAGTTCCTTGCACGCCTCTGTGGCTGCCACATACTCCGCCTCCGTAGTCGACAATGCAACAACTGGTTGCAACCTGGAAATCCAACTGACGGCTCCACTGCCCAAGGTGAACAAGTACCCTGTCGTGCTTCTCCTGCCGTCCAAGTCCCCTGCCATGTCTGAGTCCACATAGCCCTGTAACCGGATCTCAGAACCTCCATAGCACAATGACATGTGCTCAGTGCCTTTCAGATACCTCAGTATCCATTTGACTGCGCGCCAATGCTCCAAACCTGGGCAGCTCATGAAGCGACTCACAACTCCCACTGCTTGAGCAATGTCTGGTCTCGTACACACCATAGCGTACATCAAGCTCCCCACTGCCGATGCATACGGGATTTTTGACATATTGAGCTCCTCCACCCGCGTCTTCGGACTTTGCCCTTTTGAGAGCTTAAAATGGGCACCCAGCGGTGTGCCAACAGGTTTGGCACCCTCCATGCAGAATCTCCTGAGTACTCGGCTGATGTACTCCGCCTGAGATAGTCTGAGGATATGTTTAGACCTATCTCTACTGATCCGCATCCCAAGGATCTGTTTTGCTGCTCCTAGATCCTTCATTGCAAATTTTCTTGACAGCTTCAGCTTCAATTTTGCAATCTCATGCATGCTAGCTCCTGCAACTAACGTGTCATCAACATACAATAGCAAGATAATGTAAGATGTACCGAAGTCCCGGAAGTAGCAACAGTGATCCTCCTGACATCTCCTGTATCCTATCTCAAGCATGTAACTATCGAACTTGAGATACCATTGTCTGGGTGCCTGTTTGAAACCATAGAGGCTTTTCTTTAGTTTGCAGACTAAGTCATCCGTGCCAGCTGCAATGTATCCCTCCGGCTGCTGCATATATATCTCCTCATCGAGATCTCCGTGGAGAAAGGCCGTCTTCACATCAAGCTGCTCTAAGTGAAGATCCTCTACTGCCACCATGCTCAGCACCGCTCGAATAGTACTCATCTTAACTACAGGAGAAAAGATCTCTGTGAAGTCGATACCTGCTCTCTGCTGAAATCCTTTTACAACCAGCCTGGCCTTGTATCGCTTCTTCCCGCCTTACTCTTCCTTCAGCCTGTAAACCCATTTGTTTGACAGTGCTTTCTTCCCCTTGGGCAGATCCACCAAATCCCACGTTTGATTCTGCTCCAATGACTTCATCTCATCATCCATGGCCAACTCCCACTCCTTCCTGGTATCAACCTCCAATGCCTCCGTGAAGCATTCAGGTTCGCCATTATCTGTGAGCAGCAAATAACTAAGAGTCCCATCATACCTTTGAGGAGGCTTCCCATGAGTACTACGAGTGGACCTTCTTAGTTGTGGAGGGGGTGCCAATGCTTCAGGTTCTTGCTCTGACTGAGTCTTCTGACCAGAATTTGTAGACTCCTCTTCAGGATCCACAAAACACGGCTCAACAGGTTTTGTTTCTGATTCAGTGCTCTGCTGCATTTTCTCATTGAATACCACATCATTACTACGAATGATCTTCTTGTGTTCGGGATCCCAAAGCCGGTACCCAAACTGTTGACCTCCGTATCCAACGAAAATACACTTCTTTGATTTGGCGTCTAGTTTGCTTCTTTGACTGGAATCAACATGGACATAACTGGTACAACCGAATACTCGTAAGTGCGCCAAATCAATCTTCTTCGCTGTCCATGCTTCCTCAGGAATCCCAAATTCAAGTTTCTTTGATGGCCCTCTGTTGATCAAGTAGGCAGCAGTGTTAACTGCTTCCGCCCAAAACTGCTGTGGCAATCCAGCATGTATCCTCATACTCCTGGCACGCTCATTAATTGTTCTGTTCATCCTTTCAGCAACTCCATTTTGTTGTGGTGTTCCTGGAACTGTCCTTTGCCTGACGATCCCAGCATCTGCACAGTAGTCCTCAAACTCCCTGCTACAATACTCACCACCGTTGTCCGATCTCAGGCATTTCAACCTCTTTCCTGTCTCGAGTTCTACCATTGCCTGCCATCTCCTGAAGACCCCAAATACCTCTGACTTGTGCTTCAAGAAGAACACCCAAAGCTTCCTGGTAGCATCATCAATAAAAGTAACATAGTACTGAGATCCACCAATGGAAGAAACTGGTGCAGGCCCCCACACGTCCATGTGCACGAGATCTAGCTTTTCTTGCTTCCGAGGTTTACCTTCTTTGTTGAATGAAACACGCTTCTGCTTTCCGAGAACACAATCCTCACAGAAGTCCATCTCAACACTCCTGAGACCCTGCAGCTTTCCCAGCTGGTGCATCACCTCCAGTCCCTGATAACTCATGTGCCCAAGTCTACAATGCCATAACTTGGTGTCCACATCTGCTGCAACAACTCCAATAGAGTTCTCCGTGCCGTTGGTGACATAAAGTGTCCCAACCTTCTTGCCACTAGCCACCGTCAACGAACCTCTGGATATCTTCCACTGATCAGCTGTGAAAGTAGCCTTGTACCCCTGGCTCGCCAACTGTCCAACAGAAATCAGATTCCTCTGCAGTTGAGGTACGTGCCGTACGTCCTCAAGCTCAAGTGAAGATCCAGAAACCAACTTCACTTCCGCACTTCCCCTTCCTTGTATGGTGCAAGGCTCTCCATCCCCTAGGTAGACTTTGCCAAAGTCTCCCTTCTCATATCCTCCAAGAAGCTTCCGTTGGGATGTAGCATGGAAAGACGCGCCCGAGTCTATCACCCAAGACTCGTCACAGGTAGACAAAGATAGAACGAGGGCATCCATATCACCGTCTTCAGCAAGATTTGCCAGATCCTTGCTGACTCCTTCGGTGTGGTCGCCTTGCTTCCCTTTAGGAGATTTGCAATCCCTCCTAAAGTGCCCCGTCTTTCCGCAGTTCCAGCACTTCGCTCTCTTGTTCTGAGGTGCTCGAGACCTGCTGGATCTCGACTTCGAGTCGCTTCGAAATCGACCGTCCTTCTTTTGTCTTCCCCGGTCAGAGGTGTTTAGTGCACTTCCAGACGACTCCGTAGCTCCAGAAGATTTCCTTCTTGCTTCTTCACTCAGAAGCACTCCCACAACGTCATCAAAAATCAACTTCCCCGTTGCCGAAGAGTTGCTCACCGCCATCACCAGGCCCTCCCAGCTATCAGGCAATCCGGAGAGGATTAGCAATGCCCGAATCTCGTCGTCAAAACTAATCTCCACTGACTCCAACTGGGCCGTGAGTCCATTGAACTCGTTGAGGTATTCTGCTACGCTGCCGCCATTTTTCATACGAAGATTAAACAACCTCTTCATGAGAAATACCTTGTTTGATGCTGAGGGTTTCTCGTACATCCGCGACAATGTTGCCATCAACTCCATCGTCGTCTTCTCGTTTTTGATATTGAATGCCACTTGGGATGCAAGTGACAATCTGATGGTGCCGAGCGTCTTCCGATCGAGGACCTCCCAGTCTTCATCGGACATCTTCTCTGGTTTCTTTGCTCTACCTCCAAGAGGTAAATAGAGATCCTTCTGGTAAAGGTAATCTTCTATTTGCATCTTCCAAAACCCGAAGTTCGTGCCATTGAACTTCTCAATTCGCAACTTCCCTTCATCCGCCATTGCAGAATAACCAATAGCTCTGATACCAATTGTTGTCGGCGCCCCGCACCGGAACCCACTCACACCAGCGCCGCCACCGACGTCGGACAAGCAAGAGAGATACAAACGGATAAGCACTCTCTCGCTCCCTCGACTCCGGACTCAAGGATCACCTCTTCGCTCCGCCTACGAAGGGCAAAAGATTACCCCGTGGTATCAGTAGGGTAAAACACTTGAGCACCGCAACGGATTATCAAAGATCAAAGGAAGAAGAAGGAAGAAAATAGCAAAGCAAACACAAAAATGTAACGAGGTTCGGCTACAAATAGCCTACGTCCTCCACCGCTCCAAATCTCAATAAGGATGAACTGATTACAGAGATAGCACACACCCGAACGATCACAAGCGATCGATCTACAAGAGATTCACACAGAATTCCCTTTGCACAAGAAGTAGGATCCCAATCCTCTTCTTCTCTAGAACCCTAGCCTCACAAACAAGAGTCTCTCTCAAATATACGGCCAATCACCTTACCCTAGGGCTCTCATAAGTCCTATATATAGTCTCAAGACCTTCAGATGATCATAGCCGTCGAAACGCCACCAAAAACACCAAAAGAAAATCGTCCGTACGATTTTTCGCCAGCCCGAGTCGACTCGGCTGAAGTCCGAGTCGACTCTGGCACGTCTGAACAACTTTCAGTTTAACTGGCACGATCTCGAGTCGACTCCACTGTATCTCGAGTCGACTCGACGATGCTCCGAGTCGACTCGACTGTAGTTCGAGTCGACTCTGACAGTCCAGACAGAAACATGATTTTTGCGGCTTTCTCCTCTCGGGTCGACTCGACAGACCTCGAGTCGACTCGACTGTTCCCGAGTCGACTCGACTGAAGCTCGAGTCGACTCCGACAGTTCGCCAGACAGAAAACTATGCAGAATTGATTTTCCTTCAATTCTCTTCATCACCAAAGGTCTCCACATACCCCAACAAAGTTTACACTTAGCTCAACCAAATTAAATATGATTCTTGATAGTCAAAAAGCCGTATATGATAAAGCTGGATTAGGATATAAAACAAATAGGAAACAAAAATACTTAAAGATCATATTTGTGAAAGCCAAAAATGAAAATATAACTTGTCATTGCTGCAATAAATTAGGACATAAAGCATATGAATGTAACTATAGAAAGTCTAGCAACAACAAATTGAGTAATAACCATAAGCTTAAATCCAAGAAAGTTTGGGTTCCAAAAGGAACATTAAGTACTAATCCTAAAGGACCCAACATAGTTTGGGTATCTAAAGCTTATTCTTGATCTTGATTGTAGGGGTGTCTTGCAGCTAACAAGGTGGATAAACGATGGTATCTAGATAGCGGCTGTTCAAGACACATGATAGGTGACGTAGAACAATTTGTCACCTTGGAATCTAAGAAGGGTGGAGTAATAACCTATGGAGACAATGGAAAAGGATTTATCATTGGAAAGGGTAAAATTTTTATTACTCCATCTACCTTTATAGAAAATGTCTTATTAGTTAATGGTTTGAAACATAACCTACTTAGCATAAGTCAATTTTGTGATAAAGGTTTTAAAGTCACATTTGAAGCCTCAGTATGCATAATCACAAATCCTAAAGATAACAGCATCGTACTTGTAGGGCAAAAGCAAAGAAATATTTACATGGTAGATCTTCATGAATTAGGCAAGAAAAATGGATTATGTTTAATTACTAATGAAGAAAAGAAAAATGAAACAAGTTGGCTTTGGCATCGTAGACTAGGACATGCTAGTATGGACTTAATATCAAAACTAGTCAAGAAGGAATTAATAAAAGATGTGCCAAAATTGATCTTTGAAAAGGACAAAATCTGTGGACCATGCTCATTAGGTAAGCAAACAAAATCATCCTTCAAATCAAAGAATGTGGTATCAACTATTAGGCCTTTTGAACTCATACACATGGATCTATTTGGACCCACTAGAACCGTAAGTCTAGAAGGGAAGAAGTATGGACTAGTTATAGTAGATGATTTTTCAAGATATACATGGGTTTCATTTCTTGCACATAAGAATGAAGTATTTTCAGCATTCTTGAAATACTATAAGAATATCATAACTGAAAAGAGGCTCACCTTAATAGCAATTCGAAGTGATCATGGAACTAAATTTGAAAATCAACACTTTGAAGAATTTTGTAATGAAAATGGTATCTCACATCAATTTTCAGCACCTAGAACGCCTCAACAAAATGGGGTTGTTGAAAAGAAAAATAGGACCTTGGCAGAAATGGCACGCACAATGTTGTGCGAGTCAAGTCTTCCAAAGTACTTTTGGGCTGAAGCTATAAGTATTGCTTGCCATATTCTAAATCGGATTTTAATACGACCTATAACCAAGAAAACTCCTTATGAACTTTGGAAGAATAAGAAGCCAACTGCTAAATATCTTAAAGTATTTGGATGTAGTTGTTTCATTTTAAATAATGGCAAGGAGGATCTAAGTAAATTTGATGCCAAGTCAGATGAAAGTATCTTAGGATACTCTACATCTAGCAGGGCATACAGAGTATTCAACAAAAGAACTCTTGTAGTTGAAGAGTCAATATCATTTTTGATGAGTCTGATAGTGAGTCTCCTAGGAGAGAAAATATTCTTGATGATGATGCAGGAATTATTGACTTTGAAAAATTGAATCTTGATGACGTGCCAAATCAAGAGATGGAAAATGATTGCGTGCCACCACAATCTCAAGACTTGCCAAAGGAATGGAGGTATGCTTATGGACACCCTAAAGACAATCATTGGTGATCCATCTCAAGGGGTAAGAACTCGATCCTCTCTTAGAAATTTAAATGATTATCTTGCTTTTGTTTCACAATTGGAACCTAAGACTTATGAAGAAGCAGAAAAAGATACCAATTGGATAAATGCTATGCAAGAAGAATTAAATAAATTCAAAAGAAGTAATGTATGGACATTAACTGAAAGACCAAAGCATAACTCTGTAATTGGAACAAAATGGATCTTCAGAAATAAATTAGATGAAAATGGGGTAGTCATAAGAAATAAAGCTAGACTTGTAGCTAAGGGATACAATCAAGAAGAAGGGATAGATTTTGAGGAAACATTTGCTCCCGTGGCTAGATTAGAAGCAATTAGATTACTTCTAGCTTTTGCATGTTTCATGGATTTCAAATTGTATCAAATGGATGTAAAAAGTGCCTTCTTAAATGGTTTTATAGAGGAAGAAGTATATGTAGAGCAACCTCCTGGTTTTGAGAATCATGAATTGCAAATCATGTGTTTAGATTACATAAGGCATTATATGGATTAAAACAAGCACCTAGGGCTTGGTATGATCGACTAAGCAAATTTCTACTGAATAATGATTTCAGTAGAGAAATGTAGATAAAATACTTTTTCTCAAAATGAAAGATAAAAATCTGCTAGTGGTACAAATATATGTTGATGACATATTCTTTGGTGCCACAAATGATAATCTTTGCAAAGAGTTTGCTAATCTAATGCAAGGAGAATTCGAGATGAGTATGATGGGAGAACTAAACTTCTTTCTCGGATTACAAATCAAGCAAACTAAGGAAGGTATCTTCATTCATCAAACTAAATACACAAAGGATATATTAAAGAAGTTTGGGAATGAAAATCACAAGGGAATAGGCACCCCAATGAATCCCACTGATAAACTAGACAAAGATGAAAAAGGGAAAAGTATAGATATGAAGCTTTATAGAGGCTTAATTGGATCCTTGCTTTACCTTACTGCTAGTAGGCCAGACATAGTGTTTAGTGTGGGAATTTGTGCCAGATACCAATCAGATCCTAAGGAGTCACATCTAAGTGCTGTTAAAAGATTCCTTAGATATTTGAGAGGAACTACAAACATAGGATTATGGTACTCAAGAGACTCCTGTCTAGATTTGCTTGCATACTCTGATGCAGATTTTGCTGGTTGCAAATTAGATAGGAAGAGCACTAGTGGAACATGTCATTTTTTAGGAAATAACTTAGTATCTTGGTTTAGCAAAAAACAGAATTCAGTAGCATTGTCAACAGCTGAAGCCGAATATATAGCTGCCGGCAGTTGCTGTGCTCAAGTACTTTGGCTCAAGCAACAACTAGAGGACTATGGAATTAAACTAGATAACATTCCTATAAAGTGTGATAACACTAGTGCCATTAACCTTACCAAGAATCCAGTTCAGCACTCTAAAGCCAAACATATTGAAATAATGTATCATTTTATTAGAGATCATGTTCAAAATGGAAATATATGTATTGAGCATGTGTGTACCGAGAAACAATTGGCTGACATATTCACAAAACCTTTAAGTGAAGACAAGTTTTGCATGCTTAGAAGGGAATTAGGTATATGTGATCCCTTTGATTGAGGAGATATAAGAAGGAGCAAGTAGTCTCATGATACTCTCCTCCCATTTCGAAAAACCTATGAAACATTAGTCAAACTAGTCATCTATAGATTTCTTACTCATGTATCATTGTCCCAGTAAGAATTTGTAAGGATTGGAGGAAAGGAAGAATTTTAAAAAGAAAAGGAGAAAGAAAATTTTCTGAGCTAGGGTCGACCCAAACCAGAATGGGGTCGACCCAACGTTGAGTCGACCCAAGAAAAATCTGGGGTCGACCCAACGACGGGACCTCACTTTTAAAAGGGGGATCCGTGAGCGACATTAGGGCACTGTTTCATCTTGTCCTCTTCCTAAAACCCATTTCCCACTCTTCAATCTCTTCCAATCATCTCCAAACAGTAGAAGGAAGTTTCCCCAAGTCGTTAGATCAAGATCTTGAAGGAATGGGACCCAAGCGAGCCGTAGCCAAGCGATCCGGGAGAGTTTCACGGACAACCCGTGTTGAAAGAAATGCTAGAGTCTTCTACAGTGCCTCCACAAGGTGAGACACGTGTAGAGCCTCCTCCTCCCTCTCCTTCAGTCCAACTTGCAAAATATGCGGGGAGACCGGTTACCACGGGAAGAAGGATCCACTCCGAGTTCTTGGATCAAGAAGCATTCCGGTTGGGTGATTGGATCCGAAGGCAAGTATGGGAGTATCTTTGCTCCCTAGATGTGGTGATCTATCCTGGGTTGGTTCGTGAGTTCTATGCCTTCCTGAAAGTTGGAATGGGAGGGCTTATATCTGAAGTCCGAGGAGTAAGGGTTAGGGTTTCAGAAGAAAGCTTGAGTGAGTTGCTTCATCTCCCCTCTGCGAAGGAGCTACACCGGAAAAATCAGAGAGTAAGTTGAGAGCTCTACAGTTGATTTTTGAGAGAGAGGATTTTGATTATTCAGAAAATCTAGTAGCTAGCTCTCTATCAGCTGAGATGAGGTTATTACATAACTTCATAGGTCGGATACTGTTTCCGAAGAGTGGGAGATTTGATCTCATATCTGAGCGAGATCTGGTTGTTATGGAGCATGTTATTCAGGGCATTCCCCTGAACCTCCCAGCTATGATGATCAGACAAATGAGAAAGGCAATATGCAATTCGAGAGTCTCCTTGCCCTATGGTATGATACTCATCCTGGTCTTCCGACAGCATGACATATCAGTAGAGGGAGAGATCTCCAGGCATCTACTATTTACTGACACGTACACTGCACGATCCCTTATTCGCATGGGTTATGAGAAGGTGAACGGGCAGTGGGTGCGTGCAGGAGCTGGGATACATGCACCAGAGGGTGATGCACCAGAGATTGGAGACCCCATCCCTTAGGATGTGGAGCCTGCGGATCATCCTACAGCACCTTCAGAGGCTGGACCTTCGTCATCCACACCTACGGGATGTATAGAGGAGTTTTGGAGTAGGATGACTGAGCTTGTATCAGCTCAAGTGAGGACTCTCTCTGATGGGATATGGAGCAGGATGGATAGCATGACTGCTGAGATTAGCGATCTCAGAGAGCAGGTAGGAGCATTACGAAGAGAGAGAGAGGCTCATGGTCAATCTGTGCCCCAAGCAGCTGAGTCAGAGGTATCAGCACAGAGTCATCCAGCTCAGCGAGGTCCATGCCAGACTCAGTCCTATCAGGCTCGACCTCCCCTCGCTACTTATGCTAGGAGGATGAGGACTAGATCACAGCCATTAGATACCCCCTAGGCTGATGTTAGCATCTTGATTAGTGCCTAGGATTTATCTAGTTCTCATATGTATTTTGTGTTGATCATGTACTTTGCACTTTGATTGAAAAACATTGTATTTTTGGTGTTAATATACTACAATGTTCCATGTTTGATCAGTAAAATCTGAATGTTTATTATTTACTGTGTCTACTTATCTATTGCCATGCACCTATTTGATGATAACAAAAAGGGGGAGAAGGAAAGAAATAAGTTGATAAACAAGATTGAAAATGATAATAGGAAAGATTATACACTTAAGGGGGAGTAATATGTAACAATGAAAAGGTTAAAGTCTCAAATTGAAATCGAATTTCAGAATTTGGCACGCACTTCTCATACCTCGATACATAATCTGAAACTCTTGTTTTATCTCAAATTTTTGAAGTTTCATCTTTAACCAAATATAAAAGAAAGGGGAGTAAATCAAAAAGTTCAAATTGGCAATATTTGGATGAAAAAGGGGGAGACTTCACTCTCAAACTTGAAAAGCTGAAATTCAGCAATTTGAGCTCTTCTAAAAACGGATTTTAACTTAAGTAACAATCTGCTCATACTCAATATTTTGTAATCATCAAAAAGGGGGAGATTGAGGATGATAGTGGTATTTTGATGATTAACACAACCATTGAAGGAATATCTAATTGAATATTACAAGGTAATATGATATGTCATTACTAAGTCCGTCACTCTCGGTACATTAGTAGAATGAGATCAAGATGTATTTCAATGATTAATATTGAGATAAAATTTGCGATAGAAAAGGGATAGTGAATTCTAAATTCTAATTCGGCAAAGGTTCAAGTAAAACGTACTCTTAAGTGGATAATAGTAATTTTCATTGTTAAGAGTATGTAGCACCACCATGACATATATTCAAAATTGCTTGAAGAATATTTCATTGATTATATGGATGAATCTAATCCTAAGTTGCAGCAAAGTATGGAATGAGTCGACTCCGGCACATCAAGGAACCATCTGGCACACTTCTGCAAAAATGGCACGGATGAACAGTACTTGGGTCGACCAAGTAAAGGCTGAGTCGACCCCATCTTCAAGCCTCAAGAAAACAGTTCTCTGGAATCCCTGAGAGGGTCGACCCAACTGAACCTTGAGTCGACCCAAGTGAAGGAAGGCTGAAATACAAGGTTCTGTGTTTCCTGAGAGGGTCGACCCCAATGTTGCATGAGTCGACCCAAGTGAAAGTTGGGTCGACCCTAGTGAAAGTTGAGTCGACCCCAAGTCTGATGAACAGTGGTTTGAGTCGACCCTAGGAAAGATTGGGTCGACCCAAGTACGGGCAGAAGCATAACGGCTAGTTCTGCAGAAGTACTTTTTGTCCTTCCAACAGCAAGTAACGGCTAGTTTTTGAAATCTGACCAATGGGGGTTGTCCAATGGATGAGGAAAACTATTTAAAGGAACACTATTCATCAGAGAAAATATCCTTTTGCAAAATATCAAAGTTTACACTAGAGAGACAAGTGCCCTAATCTTCTTCATCCAAGTGCTTCATTCAAAGAGTCAAAAGAAAGTGGTTGAGTAGATTCCAAGAGACATTAAGGGCTCCATCCATCCTTGAAGAGTGAAGCATTCTTGACAAAGAAGAGAGAAGTCTCATCAAGCGATAACTATATTCTAAACTCTTCTTTGTAGCTTATAATTGTTATATTTGCTCATATAGGAGTTTCAACTTTCTTTTCCTTTTAATCACATTGTAAAGGTTTGTTGGTGAGCCCGTAAAACCAACGGTCTAGGTTTGTTGGTGAGCCCGTAAAACCAATTGTAAAGGTTCGTTGGTGAGCCCGTAAAACCAACATAGGTTTTTGGTGATCCCGGAAAACCAAAGTGTAAAGGTTTTTGGATTGTGAGCCCGGAAAACAATCCAACTGTAATCCGCGGGATTATAGTGAATTCCTAAGGGGTCGCTTGGGGAGTGGACGTAGGTGCTTAGGAGAGCACCGAACCACTATACTTCTTGTGTGTTTGCATTGTGTATTGTTTCTAAATTTCACTCATTCATCGATTAACTAAATTAAAAGTGCAAAGAATTTAGAGAAACCAATTCATCCCCCCCCCCCCCTCTTGGCTTGTCACCTTGGGCAACACCATTCTTCTTCATAGTAGATATAATTGATGTAAGAGATTTCAGAAAACAGCTAATTCCCATGACAATGCTGGGTGGATAATTTGGACAATTGACATCTAGATAACATTTGTTCAGGCTATAAAATATTATATTTGGTTTCATCAACTGCTACATTATGGTTTGAAACAGATCTTCACTTATTAAGTAGCTATTAAAGCTACTCTAAATCTTCCTTTCAAGTAATTGTACTGGAAGACTTCAGCTAGTTTATGATTGCCCCCTCAGCTACTAGCATTATCTTCAAAGCTTTCTTAAAAGCTTGCTGTCTGACCATGTGAGAAGCTATTCCAGTATTCCTGGTTAATGAGACATATCTCAGCTCTGCAGATGCTATAAAGCATTATTGGAATTCCCAAAAATTAACAATTGTTCATTGTTATATTTTGTAATTTAGTCTTGTTATTTATATTCTCATGGCAGGACAAAACTTTTGATTAACAGATTCCTTTGCATATTAATCTCTGCTTCTCATCTTGGCCTTGTTAAAATCTCTTTTTATAGTTTTTGAGCCTTTCATTGAGTATTTGTTTTGAATTCTAAAATCCATGCAATCTAGATTTTTTATGTTGACCCTCTTATCATTTTTTGAGCATTAAATGTTGCAGCAATTATCCTTCAGAAATCCGTACATCCGGATGAAGTTGGGATTGCCAGAACAAAAGGTTCAGATGAGGGATAAAATTTCTAGCGAGAATGTTTTGCATGAGAAGAGTGGTCTATTGGAGCATGCAATCTCTGCAGAAACTTCATCTCCTGAGAAATTGCTTGATGTGAGTAGAGAATATATAATAAAGATATTTCTTCTGGGTGTTGGGCTGTTACTGTTTCTGCCACATAATAATTATTTTTCTGGATTTTTATAGCTTGCTCTTGATAACTTGGCAGCAGGCCAGCAAGATAAGGCTCTTCCATTGCTACGGTAACAGAACTTTATCAATTTATTTAAATTTTTTACCCAGGGCAATGAGTGAATATTTTTCTTGTGCTGATTTTACCGAATTATATCTAGTTAATAGAGCCTTTGTAGACAGAATGGCAACTGACAAGAATCCTGAACTGGTGAGAGCTTGGATAGCAATGGGGCAAATTCTGTGCTCTAAAGGATTATTTTTGGAAGCAGCTGAACATTTTGAACGTGCAATCTCAAAGGTCTCTTCATTTGCTGTTGCTGTTGCATAATATACCCTTAAGTTTTCATGTAAAATGCTGATAAAAATCTGTACTTACCGTTCATGGATCTTAAACAAAACATCTCATGGCATCTAATCTCTAACTTGTTTGCTGATAGATTCAAGAGGAGGAGGATGCTCTTCGAGTTCTTGCATATTTCGGGGCAGGTGTTTCACATATATGGCAGGTAAATCAAGCAGTGTCATTTGAGTTTCATGCACTCTACATGCATTACCGATCAACGAGATGCCATGTGTTTGCAGGGAGATAAATCAATGGGGATCGAGCACTTGAAAAGACTAGCAGAGTTGAAGGAGCCAGATGGCCCTATGGACAAAGCCTGCTACTATAGAGGATTGGTGATGTTAGGAAGGTAGATACCTGAAGAGTTTTCACATAGTATTTGTACTTTCTGCTAGCATTTCATGTTTTGGACTCTTAAATTAGTTTCATCTGATTGACCATCGTTGCCTGGTTATCTTACTAAATATTGTCATGCAGCACTCTATTTCAAGAAGGCGAGAAGTCCGAAGCTTCTAAGTACCTGCGAGTTGCTGCAGCCTATGATCCTGCAGTTGATCGTTACGTGAAAGAATGTGAAGAGGCATGAGTGATCTGCAGAAGTCATTGACAGATACTTGTTCGAGGTTTGTATCAATACTAAGGGGATTGGGACTATTTATGATCAATTTTGCTATTGCATACAAGGCATGAAAAGGAGCCAAACATGCGTATCTGCATCATTATTATTGATGGTGTTAAGGAGCTGTTCAAACTATCAAGGTGCTGCTCGGCAGATTTGAGCTATCGCTGTTCATGAACCATTGTGTGAAAGTTTTATTTATTCTTTTGATTGCTTTCTGTATATACAACATGGTTTCATGTGTTGGGCCTGTCCTCATTGGATGGCTATCCTGTATTGTTTCAAGTGATGCTAACTGCAATTATGTCCTAACATGCATTGTCATGATTACAAACAGAATGTTGCAACAGATAACTTTTTTTTTGTGGAGATAATATGAAAGAAGAGAGGC
Source organism: Phoenix dactylifera (assembly GCF_009389715.1). Taxonomy (NCBI): domain Eukaryota; kingdom Viridiplantae; phylum Streptophyta; class Magnoliopsida; order Arecales; family Arecaceae; genus Phoenix; species Phoenix dactylifera. The sequence goes on along the minus strand of NW_024068088.1, from coordinate 62,365 downwards.
ACTTCCCCAACGTAAATACCATATTCGCTTTTGCCCAACGTTTTTCCACCCTTCTTAGAGGAGACAATGCGTGGTTGAGTCTTTTCATGGTCAAATGCTAGTTGATATTGGATATGCGGAGGTAGTCCAGCGTTGAGGCCACCAACCTGAGCTCTTCACCATCGGCAATGGAAGTCTAGTTTTGGAACAAAAGACGCTGCTTGTTTTGCAGTCTCGTTTGCCGAATTCACTGGGAACTTAAAAATCCTGCTATTCTTTTCTTTCCAGATGCTCCAGCAGCTAGACTTTCAAGCGCTGGTGTCAGGGTTTTCCCAATGTTCTTTGCCCTCCATCTGTTCCAGAGCTCTTGGTATTGAGAAGGGGGTTGTGATACATTGAGCTTCTATAGTAGAAGGTGCCATAATCTCTTTGCATACTCACACCTAAGCATCAAGTGATCAGTTCTCTCTGTTGCTACAGCTCAGGGGCCAAGGCTTTGCCCCGCCCCCCTCTTATCACCTTCTTTGCCAAGTTTTCTGCCGCAAGGACTTTGTTGTGATAACATAACCTTCTGTGGAATAGGTAATTTTCAGAATACAAACAATGGAATGAAAAGTTCACAGTGATCTGGTGAATCCAATTGGTAGCCTTCTGAGAATTGGCCTTATGACAAGCAAAGAAAGGGAAAAGGAAACATAAACCTTAATTTTTCTAGAAACAATTTAAAGGGAAGGAAATAACAAAAGCAGGAACACAAAGATCCGGGCGTTGCTTGTGGATCTGGAGTAGCTTGAGGAGCTCAATCGCCGCAGGATTTTAGATGTTAAGGTAGTTATTGTGTGGGCCGATACAATTCTATAACAAACACAGGTGAAAATGTTATAACCTCATGATCTTTATAATTCTAAATTATACATTGGAAGTTAAATAAATTGGGCAAAGTTTACTAGAATTGGGACTTGCATGAGAAGAAAAGGAGGGGGCTACGCCCCTCCTTGGTTGCCATCTAAAGGGATAAGAATGAGTTCCTAAAAAATAAGAACTCATCTTTATCCCTTAATACTTCAAAAGGAGCGTGGGATTTCGGCCACTATTCATGTTTTTCTCCTCATTCCAGCCGTGAGCACCCTCATCCATCTTCCTCCTTTGAGCCACAATCAAGAGAAGAAAAAGAAAAGCCTAAGACGCCCTCTTCCTTTTTCATCTTGGTTCCAAAAGGAAGAAAAAGAAAAAGGCTGCAGGGCTTTGTTCTTGTTCCTTTGATCCATCCTTCTTCTTCCTCCTCCCTTAGGCATTCAAGAGTTGATTGAAAGGGAGGATATCAGCCATCCATAGCCTTCTCTGCAAGGGAGCTAGCACCCTGGGAAGATCCAAAGGCTTTGATCGACTCATTACTTCGTGTGGATACCCGTAGAGGCCGAACGCGTGTGCGGCTTCCACTGAGCTTTGATCAAATACCACGTAAATTAGATTTGCGGAGACCATCTACCCGCACAAGGTGAAGATCTGATCTTCTTAATGATTTTAAAATGGTTTAAAATAATTTAATTCTAATCTATCTACAAATGAAAGGTTTTAAAATACGTTCATGCGATGAACGGATCCCGCATATGTTTTTCCGCTGCAATCTGAAAATTATTTCGAAATTTTCATGGCATATGAGTGATGCTAACAAAGCCAACCAGGTTCATTGTGATCCTATGAAAACAACAATTTGGGTTGTGAGCTTGTAAAATAATCGAGCTGTAATCTTAAGATTATAGTGAACTCCCAAGGAAAGCTTGAGGAGTGGGTGTAGGAGTAGGGTTGGCTCCAAACCACTTTAAAAATCTTGTATTTGTGTTGTGGTTTATCCAGCTTTACTTCTTTACTACTTTCTTATAGATTACTTAATAACATTTGTTTAAAATCAAGAAAGCTTTCATAATCCTCAATAGATAAATTTAAAGAATCTAATTTTAAACAGAACCCAATTCACCCTCCCTCTTGGGTTGTCTTCTGGGCAACAAGTGGTATCAGAGCAGGTGCTTTAATAATGATTATTGATCCAATCTATTTGAGCAAAAGATTAAATGGCAACTCAATTTAGATCTACCCTAAGTGAAGGGCAGTCTACCAATAGGCCACCGTTGTTCAATGGACCACATATTTCCGCACACATTATAGATAATATTGCAATTCTCAAGCTTGAAAAAGATTGGGATGATAATGATAGAAAAAGGGCCCAACTAAATGTTAAGGCAATGAATGTACTTTATTGTGCCTTAGATGCAAATGAATTCAATAGGGTTTCCACCTGTACTTCTGCTAAGAAAATATGGGATAGACTTAAGGTTACCCATGAGAGTACCAACCAAGTGAAGGAATCTAAAATCAACATACTTGTATATAAATATGAATTGTTTAAAATGGAACCATCTGAAACCATCACATGCATCATTAATGGCTTGAAAAGCCTTGAAAAAACTTATTCTAACAGTGATATTGCCAGGAAAGTTCTTTGTTCTCTGCCTTACACATGGAAAGCTAAAGTGACAGCCATCCAAGAAGCTAAAGACCTCAACACACTTCCGCTAGAAGAGCTGATGCGAACTCCGTCAAGAATAACGAGACCTGTCAAACAATAGGGAAACCCAAGAACGCCCACGGTTTGGTTGGGAGACCTCGACCCGTTGTTTCAACAAAAACAAGAACCTTGGTATATTTGACCTCAACCCGTTGTTTAATGCGAAACAAGAACCTTTGTAAAAGAAAGACGCCACGAACGGTAGTGGGAATCCGCTTGATAAGTCGATGAGCCACGGAAAATTTCGATAAGTTTGAACAGTCCTTCAAAGAACCAAAGAGAGTAAAAAAACTCACCAATTTTTTGAAAAAATATGATCTGCCTCCTTCGAATAAGCCAAAGGCTTTTTAAATACAAAAGGTCCACGAATTTGCAGCTGCAAAAAAAGAAAACCCCAAAATAGGCTGCCTTAAATTCACCTAAACAACTAAAAAGAAAACAAGGAATTTTCTGATTCCTTTCTTCTTACAAAACCGAAATTATGAACCTAAAATATCAAATAAGGAAAGTAAATGAGCTGTCTTGAAAAGGTTGCTTAAAATTGCAGCCACTTATTCTCCTTGATGAGTCAAAACGGGAAAGCAACCAAGGATGGAAACTAAGCCCCAATAACACGCTAATTGTGCTGCAATCTATAAGGATTTCTTCCGGATTATTCCACAGCTTAAATTATGGAATTCCAGCCTTGTGGAACATGTTCATCACCTTCAATGGACCTCCATAAATTTGCTTGAGCCCAAACTTCTTTAACCAGCCCATTTAATGCCTCCTTGAACACTTTAGCTCGTGCTCTTGTAACCGGCCCAGTTGGAACTTGAACGGGTTCCTTTGTAGTCATGCCATTATTTGCATCATTCCCCTCCTCTTGAAAAGGATTTGCCCTCAAATCATCACCTACATCAAAAGGACTCAAATCAGTAATAGTGAAAGTAGCACTAACATTGTATTCACCGGGCAAATCTAGCTTGTAAGCGTTGTCATTGATGCGCTCTAGAACTTGGAAAGGACCATCCCCTCTTGGAAGCAGTTTGGAACGTCTTTGCGCCAGAAATCTCTCTTTTCTCATATGCAACCAAACCCAATCTCCAGGTTCAAAAATCAGCTTATGTCGCCCTTTGTTGGCTTTTTTTGCATATTGCTCTGTTCTCCTCTCTATATTGAGCCTTGCCTTCTCATGTATTTGCTTCACAAATTCAGCTTTTTTTCTTTCTATCCAAATTAACACGCTCAAAAACAGGTAATGGAGATAAATCCAATGGAGTCAAAGGATTAAAACCATAAACAATTTCAAACGGTGAAAACTTAGTAGCAGAATGAATAGCACGATTATAAGCAAACCCAACGTGTGGCAAACAATCCTCCCATGTTTTGATGTTCTTTTTAATCATAGCCCTCAACAAAGTAGACAAAGTCCTATTCACTACTTCGGTTTGACCATCAGTTTGTGGGTGACAATTAGTAGAAAACAAAAGCTTGGTACCTAGCTTACACCACAAAGTCTTCCAAAAGTAGCTCAAGAACTTAGCATCTCTATCCAAAACAATGGTTCTAGGCATGCCATGTAATCTCACAATCTTTCTAAAGAGCAAATCAGCAACATGCGAAGCATCATCCGTTTTGTGGCATGGAATAAAGTGTGCCATCTTAGAAAGCTATCCACAACCACAAAAATCGAATCTCTTCCACGTTTAGTCCTAGGTAATCCTAACACAAAGTCCATTGACATATCGATCCAAGGCTCACTAGGAATGGGCAAAGGAGTATACAAACCATTGGGCTGCACTCTGGATTTAGCTTGCCTACATGTAACACATATACCACAAATCCGCTTAACATCTCGTTTCATGTGTGGCCAATAGAAGTGTTCCTGCAAAACAGCTAAGGTCTTAACTACTCCAAAATATCCCATTAATCCCCCTCCATGGGATTCCTGCACTAACAAATCCCTCAAAGTGTTGTTAGGCACACATAATTTATTTTCTCGAAACAAGAACCCATCATGTCTAAAGAACTTACCACAAGCGTTTTTCTCACAAGCATGGTAGTCTTCACAAAATTCATGGTCATCAATGTATAAACTTTTAATGTGTTCAAATCCAAGCAATTTTGCATCAAGTGTAGAATGCATACCTGCGAGAAAGTGCATCGATGACCACATTCTCCTTACCTTGCTTATACCGGATGACATATGGAAACGTCTCAATGAACTCTACCCAACGAGCATGCCTTTTATTTAGCTTTTGTTGGCCCTTCAAGTGTTTTAAGGACTCATGATCGGTGTGAATCACGAACTCCTTAGGCTATAGGTAGTGCTGCCATGTCTCCAAAGCTCGAACCAATACATACAACTCCTTGTCATAAGTCGGGTAGTTTAAAGCTGCCCCGCTTAATTTCTCGCTGAAGTAAGCAATTGGTCGTCCCTCTTGCATAAGAACTGTGCCTATCCCAATACCTGAAGCATCACATTCAATCTCAAACATTTTAGAAAAGTTAGGTAAAGACAATAAGGGGGCGTTGGTTAGCTTCTCTTTGATTAGCTGAAATGCCTTCTCTTGTTCTTCTCCCCATCTAAATCCAACGTTCTTCTTGATCACTTCGGTAAGTGGTGCAGCTATGCTACCAAAGTCCTTCACAAACCGCCGGTAAAAACTAGCAAGTTCATGAAAACTACGAACATTGCCTACACTTGTGGGACACGGCCACTCTTGGATTGCTCATACCTTCTCTTCATCAACCTGTAAGCCTTGTGCACTAACAACAAATCCCAGAAATACAAGCTTATCAGTGCAAAAAGTACACTTCTTCATGTTAGCAAATAACTTTTCTTTCCTAAGCACATCTAAAACCGATTTCAAATGTACGACATGATCATCCAAGTTTTTGCTATAAATGAGTATATCATCAAAATAGACAACAACAAACCTGCCTATAAATATATGGAAAACATGATTCATAAGTCTCATAAAAGTGCTGGTGCATTAGTCAAACCAAAAGGCATAAGTAACCATTCATACAAACCATATTTTGTTTTAAAAGCAGTTTTCCATTCATCTCCTTCTTTCATTCTAATCTGATGATAACCACTCTTTAAATCAATCTTAGAGAGCACACAAGAACCATGCAACTCATCTAACATGTCATCTAAGCGAGGAATAGGATGACGATACTGTACCGTTATGTTGTTGATGGCTCGGCAATCAACGCACATTCTCCATGTCCCATCCTTCTTAGGTACAAGTAAAACTGGAACGGCGCACGGACTCATGCTCTCCCTCACGTACCCCTTCTCCAACAACTCACTTACCTGCCGTTGAAGCTCCTTTGTCTCCTCGAGATTGCTCCTATAGGCTGGTCGGTTTGGAATTGTCGCACCGGGAACAAAGTCAATTTGATGTTCAATCCCTCGAATTGGTGGTAATCCATGTGGTGTTTCCTCGAGAAAGACATCCTCAAATTCCTGCAAAAGAGAAACAACAAAACTGGGCAAAGCAGGGTCAAGTTCATTAGTGTTTAAAAATGCCTCTTTGTACAAAAGTACAATCATCGGCTGATTTGAAAACATTGCTCGCTTAATCTCACTCACTTTTGCATAGAAATTCTTTTGTTTTTTCTTTGAATTTCTCTCAATGGCTGAATTTTGATTTTCTTTTTCTCTCTCATTTTGCTCGGCCACTCTCCGATTTTCACTCTTTTTCTTTTGCTCACTCTCTTTCTTTTGATCACTCTCTTTTTGCAACATCACTTGATCGTCATAAGCCTATTTCAGTGTCATCGGTACAAGAGTGATGGGTTTTTGGTTGAGCACGAACGAGTATTTGTTGGTGAAGCCATCATGCTTAACTCTCCGATCGAATTGCCACGGTCGGCCTAATAGTAAATGTCCAGCTTGCATCGAAACTACATCACACAAAATTTCATCTTCATATTTTTCGATACGGAATGAAACCAAAACATGCTTATTCACCTTTACCTCGCCACTATCATTCTGCCATTGTAACTTGTACGGCCTAGGATGTTTCAGTATGGGCAGTCCTAATTTCTCCACCAAGGTTGTGCTTGCAACATTAGTACAACTTCCTCCATCAACAATCATACTATATACCTTGTCTTTGACATAGCATCTAGTATGAAAGATGTTCTCCCGCTACACTTCTTCAACTTCTTTTGCTTGCAAGCTTAGGAGTCTTCTTGACGTCAACAATTCACCTTGATCCGCATATTCTTCATCATCCACGTCCTCCAATGGTGGCATAGAGTCGGTATCGGACTCATCGTCGGTTTCGATCTCTCCATTACCCCTTATCGCCATGACTCTTTTGTTTGGGCTCGAATTCACCTTGACATTTAAAACACTTAATGTCACGGTTTCGAGAAGTGGAAGGGTCAGATTTACCTTGAGTGCCATGGTTGGTTGTCTCTTGTTTTGGCTCGAATTTGGGTTTTGCAGCTGGTTTCTCCTCTTTCTTCACATGACTCGGTTTCCATGGGGAAAAACTCGAATTATTGGGTGCATGTGTACCACCCCTCCTCTTGAGTTGTTTTTTTTTTTGATAAAGGTAAGTATATATATATCCAAATTGAAGAAATGACGTACAAATGCATAGGGGCATACCCCAAAAATCAAAAGCTAGGAGGGCATACCCCTCTAGCCACAACAACTAACTACAAAGCTTGTAAGAACAAAATGACGAGAGCGTCAAAAGATATTATCAGAGAATCCCCACGAACTGTGAAGCCATCTATTAGCAGGAGATGGAATCACACCCTGTGTGAGATTAATCCGAGTCACAATACAAAAAAGTAATCTTTCTCAGAAGAATACACTCATATGTAGGGCCATCGCCAAGCAAACGAGCATTATGTTCCCTCCAAATGTAGCAGACCGCAGCTGCCACCATAAGCTTTACAGTTCGACCCAAGAGTGAACGACCATCCATGTGAGAAAGCTAAGAGATCGTATCCATCCATCTACGCGAGGCCCACGGAATATTACACTTGGCACAAAGAACGAACCAAATGCGCTGAGAGAACGGGCACTCAAAAAATAAATGATCCACCTCCTCATGCCCACCCCCACACAAAACACATTGGGCGATCTGAATAATGCCAAAGTGTATAAGCTTAGCTTGAGTATACAAGGCATCTCGGATGGCTAACCAAAGAATAAAGGACATCCTTGGAATAGCCTGGCTATGCCAAACAAGCTTCCACTAGTCCACTCTACTATGATGCACTGAGAGAACGTGAATTAAATCTGAAATAAACATGATTAATTGCAAATCTCAGATCCGAAAATAAGTTTTAAGAACTGAAACTTTGTAATTAATATGTAATTAAAAGAATATGCAATGATCTGAAATTTTCATAAGCTTACACTTAATTAAGAATTAAGTGATATGAAAACTTAGATCTAGAATTGTGAACTCAATTCAATGACATTACATAATTCTTGGGACATTTGGGTTAGCTCAAATCAAGTTCTTAAGATTGGGTTCGACCTAGGGTTAGAATCAAGCATGGTCTACTTAGAGTTAATTGATCAAATCTAATTAAGTAGTAACTAGATTAGGTCAAAGAAACTTTAGATCAAATACAATAGTTGTAGTTGATCAAATTCCATATCTTTGATTAGACCAAGATGTAACTTGATTGAGGCTCAGAGGTTGAGCCCGAGTCTTTTTTTGGATAAAGGTAAGTGTGTATATATCCAAATTGAAGAAATGACGTACAAATGCACAGGGGCATACCCTAGATATCAAAGGCTAGGAGGGCATATCCCTCTAGCCACAACAACTAACTACAAAGCTTGTAAGAACAAAATGACGAGAGTGTCAAAAGATATCATCAGAGAATCTCCACCAACTGTGAAGCCATCTATTAGCAGGAGATGAAATCACACCCTATGTGTGATTAATCCGAGTCACAATGCAAAAAGTAATCTCTCTCAGAAGAACACACTCATGTGTAGGGCCATCGCCATGCAAACGAGCATTACGTTTTCTTCAAATGTAGTAGACCGCAGCTGCCACCATAAGCTTTGTATAGTTCGACCCTAGAGTGAACGACCATCCATGTGAGAAAGCCAAGAGATCGTATCCGTCCATCTATGCGAGGCCCACATAATATTACACTTGGCACAAAGAACGGACCAGATGCACTGAGAGAACGGGCACTCAAAAAATAAATGATCTACATCCTCATGCCCACCCCCACACAAAACACATTGGGCGATCTGAATAATGCCAAAGTGTATAAGCTTAGCTTGAGTATACAAGGCATCTCGGATGGCTAACCAAAGAATAAAGGACATCCTTGGAATAGCCTGGCTATGCCAAACAAGCTTCCACTAGTCCACTCTACTATGATGCGAGCGCAACGACTCCCAAACACCACGAACAGAGAAGGAACCCTTCGGAGCATCAATCCACTGCAAGACATCCGACCTTCTGCTATCTGGTTGGAATGAAGTAGGAGTACTACTAATGAGCTCAAGCCATGCAGGGGAGCGAGAGATAGGCCAGTGCCACTCCTGGCCATCAATAATAGCCTCCACCTTGGCATTCTGCCCAAGGCCAGAATCATAGATAAACCTTTCCCCAAACACCTCAATAAGAGGACCAAGGGGATGCCAATGGTCAAACCAAAGTGAAATACTACTCCCCTGCATGGATTATGGAGGTGTGAGGCCCAAATAGCTGAGGTTGAAGGGCGGATGGAGGACCTTGAGGGTAGGGACGCAACCCTCCGAGATGAGATCGCCGCTCAGCTGAACCAGATTTCCTTCGACATGGAGCGGCGCTATAAGGAAGTGCTGCGGCGTAACGAGGAGTTGGAGACCATGGTGAAGGCTCTCCAAAATCAGGTGGTTGACCTTTTAAAGGAGAGTACCACCACAGGCGTATCCTCTTCCCCATTAACAATGGAGGTCACAGAGAGGCTACGCGCCCCCTGCACAAGCTTGATGTTCCCAAGCCACAGGAGTTTTGCGGACGGCGGTCCACGAAGGAGGTGGATAACTTTCTTTTTGCCATGGAACAATACCTGCAGGTCACTGGCGTAAGGGTGGAAGCCATGAAGGTGAGCACGATGGCCATGTTCCTGAGGGATGTGGCGATGCTTTGGTGGCAACATCGGGCTGACGATGTGAAGCGAGGGGCTGTTCCAATCACTACTTGGGCACAGTTCCAAACTGAACTTCGGAAGCAATTCTTCCCCGCATTTGCAAAGGATGATGCTCGAGCACGACTACGGCGACTCACACAAAAGGGCGATGTGCGTGAGTATGTGCAAGAGTTCAGCGAATTATTGTTGGAGGTACTAGGCCTCAGCAACGAGGACTCTCTCTTCACTTTCCTTGACGGACTCAAACCGTGGGCCAAGATGGAATTGCAGCGAAGAGGAGTCCAGAGTTTGAATGAGGCGATAGATCAAGTGGAGGCTCTCATCGAGTTCAAGACTCAACCCATAGCTCCCAAAGCCCAAGCATCGAAACAGGGCAAACGTTGAGGAGCGAAATCAGGTCACAAGGGAGGTACAAAAGGCTCGAATCCGGGCTCCTCGAGTGGAGGGGCTTTCCAAGCGAAGGGCAAAGGGGTGGCGCAAGGTACCGGCACCATCTCATGCTATATTTGCAATGGACCGCACAAGGTGAAGGACTGTCCATTGAGGGGCAAGATAGCATCTATGGCGGTGGAGGAGAAGCAAGAGACCGACCAAAGGATGGGCTTACTCAGTCTCAATGCCCTGAAGGCCAAGGGGCCACGAGGTTTGCTCTATGCACCTATCTGCATTGGTGGTCACACCTTCCAGGCACTCATTGATACGGGTGCCACTGACTTCTTTGCGGACCTAGCTACGGCAAAGAGGTTAAATCTGAAGATTGAACATGATGAACACACATTTAAATGCCCCAGGGATTGCTCTTAGAGTTGGCAGAAGATTCTTATTCTTCGCATCCTTGTCTGATAGAAGATGAGATATCGAGTGGGCAATGAGAGTAGTATTTCACTTTGGTTTGACCATTGGCATCCCTTTGGTCCTCTTATTGAGGTGTTTGGGGAAAGGTTTATCTATGATTCTGGCCTTGGGCAGAATGCTAAGGTGGAGGCTATTATTGACGGCCAGGAGTGGCACTGGCCTATCTCTCGCTCCCCTACATGGCTTGAGCTCATTAGTAGTACTCCTACTTCATTTCGACCAGATAGCAGAAGGCCGGATGTCTTGCAGTATATTGATGCTCCGAAAGGTTCCTTCTCTATTTGTGGTGTTTGGGAGTCGTTGCGCCCGTGTCATAGTAGAGTGGACTGGTGGAAGCTTGTTTGGCATAGCCAAGCTATTCCAAGGATGTCCTTTATTCTTTGGTTAGCCATCCGGGATGCCTTGTATACTCAAGCTAAGCTTATACACTTTGGCATTATTCAGATCGCCCAATGTGTTTTGTGTGGGGGTGGGCATGAGGATGTGGATCATTTATTTTTTTGAGTGCCCGTTCTCTCAGTGCATCTGGTCCGTTCTTTGTGCCAAGTGTAATATTCCATGGGCCTCGCATAGATGGATGGATACGATCTCTTGGCTTTCTCACATGGATGGTCGTTCACTCTAGGGTCGAACTACAAAGCTTATGGTGGCAGCTGCGGTCTACTACATTTGAAGAAAACGTAATGCTCGTTTGCATGGCGATGGCCCTACACATGAGTGTGTTCTTCTGAGAGAGATTACTTTTTGCATTGTGACTCGGATTAATCTCACATGGGGTGTGATTTCATCTCCTGCTAATAGATGGCTTCACAGTTGGTGGAGATTCTCTGATGATATCTTTTGACACTCTCGTCATTTTGTTCTTACAAGCTTTGTAGTTAGTTGTTGTGGCTAGAGGGATATGCCCTCCTAGCCTTTGATATCTAGGGTATGCCCCTGTGCATTTGTACGTCATTTCTTCAATTTGGATATATACACACTTACCTTTATCCAAAAAAAGACTCGGGCTCAACCTTTGAGCCTCAATCAAGTTACATCTTGGTCTAATCAAAGATATGGAATTTGATCAACTACAACTATTGTATTTGATCTAAAGTTTCTTTGACCTAATCTAGTTACTACTTAATTAGATTTGATCAATTAACTCTAAGTAGACCATGCTTGATTCTAACCCTAGGTCGAACCCAATCTTAAGAACTTGATTTGAGCTAACCCAAATGTCCCAAGAATTATGTAATGTCATTGAATTGAGTTCACAATTCTAGATCTAAGTTTTCATATCACTTAATTCTTAATTAAGTGTAAGCTTATGAAAATTTCAGATCATTGCATATTCTTTTAATTACATATTAATTACAAAGTTTCAGTTCTTAAAACTTATTTTCAGATCTGAGATTTGCAATTAATCATGTTTATTTCAGATTTAATTCACGTTTAAATCTTAGATGATTTATGTTCATATATCACATATACAAACTAATATGAATTAGCTTAAACAACATACATCATATTCATTTGTTTTCGGATTTGATTTGTTATACAAAATCAGAAAATAAATGAATCATAAATTTCATTTAGATCTAATCTAAACAAGTTAATGATTTCAGATTTATTCATCTTCAAGGATGAATCACAGTGGCACCCTTACACGCCACGCCATAGGAGATCCCTTCGAATGGAAAAAGAGGATAACGAACCCTTCTTTCTCTTATGATCGGATGGCCTGGTGATTAATCTAATTAGATTACTAAACTGCTCAGATTAATGCAATTGTTTTAAGCATAAACAGTTTAAACATTCAACAAACCTTGGCCCTGATACCATTGAAAGGAACCCTTGCGGGAAAATGCATACTAGAGATCAGATCTCTACAATAAAAATAAGAACTATGATTTAAATATTTATGTAAAGTATGAAACAATGATTGTATGTCTAACATACAATTCTGAAATTTCAGCAATCCTGAAATTTCAGCAACCATGTTTAAGATATAATCTTAACTTTAATGAGATCAAATCTCATACCTAATTTTTCGAAGGTCTTGGATGACTCCTTAATCATTCTTTGCAGCCGCACATATGCCCGGCCTCTATAGATTGTCCATGCGAAGCCTTAGGTAGATCGTTTTTCGCGGTAGTGCTAACTCGCTCAGGAACGCTGCAATGGCTGAAGCTTTCTTCTTCTAAACACTCAACCTTTGATTGTTCTTCAAGTAGATGGAGGATGGATGTGAGGAAGAAGGAGAAGAAGGGATGGAGTCCCTCAGAGAATTTTTTCAGAATTTTTTGAAATCTCTAAATATTGTATATTGAACCCTAGGCATGGGGGCCTTTTATAGCCAAAAGACCCCCCCACGCCTCACACCTAATTTAACCAATTAATTTGGCTGATAAAATATCCAAAAAATTATGGTGATTTGGCAGCTAAGAGGAGATAAACATATCCAAATTTCGTACATTTTAGATCTCAAAAGGATAGGAATTCATGCATCCAAAGTTCAACTGCAAACCACCGTATTTCATGCGCCATGCAATCCCTATAAATTAGGAAATTCATATAAATCTTTTTAGGAAGATTTGAGGCACCAATTTAAAGAAAATATAGCCCAACGCCTCTTCTCTTCTTACGCTAATTTTTGGCCAAAAATAAATAGGATAGGCATGAAAAATCTTGGAAATAAATCAAGGTGTCATTCTTCCCCAAGAAGGATAAGGATGGGTTTCTAAAATTTAGGAATTCTTCTCATTATCCAATTCTGATTATTTGGGCTCATAATCCTCATCAAATAAGGTCTTCTAATTGATTTGGATCAAGCTCAATCCAATTGGGTCATGTCCCATCAATTGGGTCAAGCTCAATCTACTTGGGTTGAACCCAATCCAATTAGGTCAAACCCTGATGCAGCCCAAATTGAATCCTATTCAATTTGGCTCAACCTAAGCCCAATTACTCAATCAAATTGAGTTCATTAGCAATCTAATTGCTAATTAATCCTCCAATAATTCAATAATTATTTTAATGCAAATTTTATTTAAGATAATTTGTCAAAAGAGTATTCCGGAATTGGTTATGTTCTGTGAAATGTACTCCTACACTTCATCTGTGTGACATATCAGTGTCCCCACACTCCTTGGTTAAGAGGACAACCAATGTATATGTTACACAATGACCTAATCTCGATAATGCTGTAGTCCTAGTAACAGCATATCATTTGATCGCGAACAGTTTTGAGGACTTGAAGATAAATCCTCCTTTATCATAAAATAAGTCCTAAGGACTTCATCATATAAAAGTTCATTTGAAGATGTACAATGAAATGATGAATAATGCCAAATAACACTTTATTAATTTATCAATTCATTTACAAAATTCAATCATCAACATAGTGATGATTGACTCTTAGGATACAATTCCCAACAAGACCTAGGTGAAGCATCTTATATTTTGAGGATTAAGGCCTATAGAGATAGATCTAAGAGGATGATAGGCCTGTCACAAAAATTGTACTTAGAGAAAGTGCTAAAGAGGTTTAGAATGGAAAATTCTAAGAGGGGATTGTTACTCCTAAGGCATGGGATAAATCTCTCCAACAAGATGTGCCCCAAAACATCTGAAGAGATTCAGCGCATGAGCAGAATCCCTTATGCATCGGCAATAGGGAGCATCATGTATGCCTTGCTATGTACTCGACCTGATATAGCACAAGCTGTGAGTATCACGAGCAAATATCAGTCGAATCCAGCTGAGGAGCACTAGATAGCTATGAAAAATATCCTTAAGTACTTAAGAAGGACTAAGGATAAGTGTTTGATCTTTGGGGGAGGCATAGAGTTAAAGATAGAAGGATATACTAATTCAGACTTCATGACTGATCCTGATGATAGAAAGTCTACATCAGGATATGTATTCTTATGCAATGGAGGATCGGTAAATTGGAAGAGTTCCAAGCAACCGATTATTGCAGATTCTACCATAGAAAAGTTTGTCAAAAAACTAGGAGTCATATCATCAGATGTCATAATCCTTTTCTATGACAACAACGCTAAGGAGCCGAGGTTTTCCTAGAAGTCCAAGCACATAGAGCGGCGATTTCATCTAATTCACGACTACCTCGAAAAAAGGTATATAGAGGTGCAGAGAGTAGACTCCACTGACAATGTGGCGGACCCATTCACTAAGCAGCTGAGTCAGATAAAATTAGAAGTCCATCTTGAGAAAATAGGACTTAAATACATGTTTGATTAGCTTTAGTGCAAGTGGGAGATTGTTAGAAGTATGCCCTAGAAGCCAATGTGGCTGACGTATATTTGTAATCTGGGGCATAAATTTGTAATTTGACTCTTATCAATAATTAAGATTAGATAATTTATTTTTCATTCATGTTTTTATGTGTCCATGAATCATCCAAGAAATTAATAGATGATGGCACATATTCTCAAGAAGTTGAGAATTTGAGGTATGTGTCATTAGGGATTAATTTCTAAATGCTCCTAATTGATGGATCCATCACGAGGGATGATGATCGATCCGATGAGATTAGTGCATAGTTCACTTAGTCAGATGGACGAGTCTCGAGTCGACGGTGTAAAGACACTGGAGTGATTGCGCGAGTATTTGTTAGGGAACAAGGTATTGAGTGTGACCAAAGAAAGTATTCACATGGATGTCTATCCACTCGTCAGTGACTATGTTGCCCAAGGTGACAAGCCAAGAGGGGGGGGGTGAATTGGTTTCTCTTAATTTTTACTATCTTACTTATGTCAATTGATGAGTTAGTGAAATATAACAAAGCACAATACAAACACACAAGAAGTATAGTGGTTCGGTGCTCTCCCAAGCACCTACGTCCACTCCCCAAGCGATCCCTTACGAATTCACTATAATCCCGCGGATTACAGTTGGATTGTTTTTCAGGCTCACAATCCAAAAACCTTTACACTTTGGTTTTTCGGGATCAGCAAAAACCTATGTTGGTTTTACGGGCTCACCAACGAACCTATGTTGGTTTTACGGGCTCACCAATGAACCTTTACAATTAGTTTTACGGGTTCACCAATAAACCTACTCCGTTGGTTTTGCGGGCTCACCAACAAACCTTTACACTTTGATTTTCCGGGATCACCAAAAATCTATGTTGGTTTTACGGGCTCACCAACGAACTGATGACCCAAAGATTGATTTAAAGATTGATTTTGATGATCACAAAATCTTGAAGTATAAATACTAACGTTTGTGTTGCAAGGAGAAAGATAGTTATTTTGCAAGGAATATAGCAAGTTGGAAGAACACAAGAAGGCCTCCAAAGCTCTCAAGAAAAGTTGGAAGAAAGCTACAATTTATTGACCCAAGTTTCAAGTTCAAAGGACTCAAGTTGGAAGAGCAAATTCAAAGAAAAATCCAAAAGAATAGTCCTCGAGTCGACTCCTGGATAGTACGAGTCGACTCCAGGGAGTAACAAGGCAGAAACACAGAGAAGCTATTTTGGACCCTGAGAGCCGAGTCGACTCCTGAGGAACTCGAGTCGACTCCGATGGTTGGCAGGTCGACTCCAAAGGAAGCTAGAGTCGACTCCCAGAGGAAAACAAGCAAAAAGTCAGAGAGCCAATTTCAGACACTGAGAGCCGAGTCGACTCCCGCAAAATCCGAGTCGACTCCGAGGCAGCGCAACCCCAAAGACAGAAGACGGCATTTTCGTCCCTGAGAGGCGAGTCGACTCCAAGACAGTTCGAGTCGACTCCAAGGCAGCGCGACCCCAAAAGACAGAAGACTGTTTTTTGGATACTGAGGGCCGAGTCGACTCCGAGACAGTTCGAGTCGACTCCGAGACAGCACGAGCCAAAAGACAGAAGCTCGGGAGTTCGGACTCTGAGCACCGAGTCGACTCCCAGAATTTCCGAGTCGACTCGAGTAAGCAAAGTTGAAAAATGCATCCATGGATTCCTTGGGATGAGCCGACTCCAAAAGTGCAAGGTCAGCTCCAGATTTTGGCGAGTCGACTCCGGGTTAAGTTGAGTCGACTCCCAGTCGAGAAGACCACTTTAATTCAAATCTGGAACAGTTGCCGAGCCGACTCCAGAAAAGCATGAGTCGACTCCTGCTACAGTCGAGTCGACTCCAGATCGCGCGAGTCGACTCCGATCCCAACAGAAACTTTGTCAGGAGTTGCAGACTGTGGACAACGGCTCTATTTTTGTCTCTAACGGCTAGATTTCTGGTTCCACGACATGTAAAGCTATAAAATCAAGAGGAGAGCTAGGGGAGACAGTATGGAAGTGGGAGAGAACATTTAGGAAAGAGATTTAGAAGAGATTACAAGGAAAATCTCCCTAAAGCACAAAAGGGCCATTCAAAGCAAAATAGAGAAAAGAAGAGCATCCAAGTGAATCCCAAAGCTTTCTCTTCAACTGTGTGCTGCCTCGGTGATCCTCTACTTCGTGCAAAATCAGAAGAGGGTCAAGTGAAGAAGAAGCCGAGTTCCTCCATCTACGAATTAGTTTGAGGGCTTCTTCTCTTTACCTTACTTATTTATATTTGCTATATCTGCTTAAGTGAGAAGCTTGTATTAGTCTTTAAACCTTAGTTTTAATATCTTGTAACTTGATTCAATCAAGGGATTGAATCAAGGGGTTAAGGTTAGTTGGTGAGCCAAAGGGAAAACCAACGGTGTTAGGTTGTGGTTGGTGAGCCTTTGGGAAAACCAACTGGGTTGATTATGAACCCGAAAAACAATCGTTGTAAGGTTGTGGTTGGTGAGCCTGTGGGGAAAACCAACTGGGTTTGATTGTGAACCCGGGAAAACAATCGGTTGGTTCTAGTCGGTGAGCCTGTGAAAACCGACCGAGTTCGTTGTTATCTCGCAAAACAACAAGTTGGGTTGTGAGCTTGTAAAACAACCGGCTGTAATTTATAGGATTATAGTGAAATTCCCAAGAGGTCTTGGGGAGTGGATGTAGGTGCTGGGGTGCACCGAACCACTATATGTTTGTTGTGTTTGTAATGATTCTTGTCATTGTCTAACTTACTCACTTACTTACTTAGATAAATTGCTTGCTTAACTTTTATCCGCGCATCCTTTAGTTGCAAGCATATTCAATCTAGTCACATTCTATACATCAAACTGTTGCTAAGTTTAAATTTCACTGTGCATCTATATAACTTAGCATAATTAATTGAAAAGTTTTAGAAGTAGTCTAAAAGTTTAAAAAGACCCAATTCACCCCCCCTCTTGGCTTGTATCTACTGGGCAGCAAGTGGTATCAGAGCAGGTGCTCAAATATTATTTGTAGTCTTAACCGACTAGAGCCAAAGATCATGACAACCCCACATAACGTATTACTTGCTGAGGGACTTTCCACAAACAGACCTCCACTGTTTGATGGATCTAACTATATTCAATGGAAAGCTAGAATGAAAATTTTTACTCAATCACAAAACTATGAGTTATGGAATGTCATAACAAATGGCCTACACACACCCACGAAATTAATTGAAAGTATGTTCGAT
The DNA here is from genome assembly GCF_009389715.1 of Phoenix dactylifera. Taxonomy (NCBI): domain Eukaryota; kingdom Viridiplantae; phylum Streptophyta; class Magnoliopsida; order Arecales; family Arecaceae; genus Phoenix; species Phoenix dactylifera. The sequence goes on along the minus strand of NW_024068088.1, from coordinate 44,340 downwards.
AAAAATTTGGCTGAACTAAATGCTAAGGCTATGAACCTTCTCTACTGTGCTTTTAATAAAAATATTTTCAACCAAATTTGTATATGTTCATCTGCCAAACAAATATGGGATACTCTTGAAGCAACTTATGATATTTCCGAAGAACCCCATGTTAGTTTACTTGAGGATAATTGCAAGACTAACATTGAGCATGCAGAAAACACTCTAAATCAGGAAGAAAGATTCAAAAGCTTCCTAAAGACAAAGAAGAAGAGGAAGGTAGAAGAAAGGAAGAAAGAGATAAAAAGAAAGAAAGCCTTGACCAAGAAAGAGTCAAGCAAGAAATTAAAAGTTAGGAGCAACAATAATGATATTAGCTCCAAGGAACTACAAGAGGTAACTAACTCGTGCTTTATGGCACAAGAAGACAAGGTAAAATCTGAATCTACTCTTACCTCAAATGATTTTCAAGAAGAATTCTCTTATGATGAATTATTAAATGCTTTTCATGATTTGTATGGTGAATGTAGAAAATTAGCGGTGAAGAATAAAAATCTTAAGAAACTAAATCTGAATATTTCAAAAGAAAGAAATTCTAATGATGAAATACAAGATAAACTAAATTCTGAAAATGAAATTTTAAGGTTAAATTCAGAACAATTAATTCAGAAAAATCAGAATTTAATTAAAAAAAATCAAAACTTAAGTAAAGAAATTAACCAATTGAAGTCTTTTATTAACAAATTTACTGTAAGTTCAGAAAGATTAAAAATGATGTTTGAAAGCCAACATGCTGATTTTGATAAATCAAAATTTGGCTTAACTCCTTCACTTAGCAATGAATCCCTAAAGAAAAAGGTTATCAATTCACCAAGCAAACCATTAAACAAGATAACTTATTTCAAACATGAAAAGAATGGGCATAACAACTTTACCTATCGTTCTAACATAATTAAATCAAGTAGTAAAGTTATTATAATTAAACAAATTTGGATTCCAAAAGGAACTATATGTCCTAACTCTCAAGGACCCAAGCAAGCTTGGGTACCCAAAATGAAAATATGAGGATGTAGATGAAGGTGTGCCAAGATACCCATGAAACAAATGGAACTTTCATACAAATGAGTGCTCTAGACACACATTAAAGAGTGAAACTTAAAATACACTTATGAAAAGTAATTAAAAAATAATAATAATGAAATCAGTAACCCTTGCATCTCCTTATTACTTTTGCTTTAGTATTTGATTAAAATATGAATTGCAAGTATTGATCAATTTTGTGATATAGAAAATACTTTTGAAAATATTATCAAATCACTTCATTTTATACTATGACTTACTCACTATTGGATAAGTTGCTAAGAATAACTCTATGAATTCTCTATATGTTTGATTGAGAGTTTTTATCCATGGCATTATTGTTTATCGATCATAGATATGAAAATGTGCACTTGGTATGCCTTTGAATATATGCACTATGAATACCAAGATTAAAGAAACCATCTTTGGGATATAAAATCAACTCATGCTAGTATGTACTTAATCTCAAAAGACCTTGCCATTGGCTTACTTAGAGTATCTTCTGAAAGGTCAAAGTTTACTATGCATGTTAACTAAGAAAACAAACAAAAATCAATTTTTAAATCTAAAGTTGTTGTTTCCAACACTAAGTTTTCAAAAGCTTACATTGGTTTTGTTCTTGGCACTTCAATTGAAATATTTTCTGCATTGGCACAAACTCACAAAAAGGGATCAAATGAAAAAGGTTTGCAAACTATGAAAGTAAAGAAGTATCATGGCATAGTGTTGAAAACCAATTTTGTATTAAGTTGTGCACAGAAAATAATATTGAATGCAATTGTTTCTGCACCAAGAACACTATAAGTAAAATAGGATCAATAGAATCCTTGAAGAAATGAAGAAGGCAATGTTGTATGATAGTCATCTACTTAAATGATTTGTTAAAAGCTATCATCATTGCTTGTCATATATATGGTTTCTATTAGGTCTATTATTGATGAAAACTCCATTTGATCTTCTGAAAAATAGAAAATGATCTATTGCATATCTTTCATATTTTTCAGTAGCTTGTGATATGCTTGATATGATCTTTTGAAAATAATGCCAAATCTGATAAAGATATTTCTATCCTTGGATATCATTCATCAAGCAATGCGTATAGAATATTCAATGAAAAGATTCTAGTTGAAGAAATATCAATTCAGTTTTTTCTTTATGAGACTAATGATTTATTATCAAAATACTAAAATCAAATTATATATGTATATGGTTAATCCATGCTTCTTTTGGTGTTATGCCATTCAACAGCAGACACCGATGAATAATATTGACTAAAGCTGGGCTGGAAACCCGTCACAAGCTTTCGCTTTCCTCCCTTTTTTGAAACTAGATTTTTAAGGCAAAAAAAAAAAAGAATTGAGTTTGGCAAAGATGTTATTAGAAATAATAATCATGACACGCCACAGGGGATCAACCAGCTTAGAGATCCAGTCTTTCAAAATTTTGGAGTTGGTTTCAATCCAAATTTTCCTCGACCCGGAGGTCTGATAAAGATGCAAAATTCCCATCAGTATAGACCGCAATTCTATGAGGTAAATGTCTTCCTTCGGCAGCTGCTTGGAGTAAGAAAGAACAGGGTCACCCCACGAGAGGACTAGTAAAGTCAAGCCTTACCAATCTGAAAACTTGTTAATAATTAGAACCAAATTGAGTTCTTCAGAAATGCACTTAATGAAGAAAAATTGATAACTACTAAAAGACTAAATCAAGAAAAGATGAAATAGATCTTGATGAAATTCTTGCATGATTAGAAGTAAAGATCACCATTATCATTTGCTGGCTTTATGAGCTTTATATTCTGTCAAATGAATATGTAGAATACACTCCTATGTGGTTATTTCATTAAAAAAAAAGGATCTATGTAAAATAACCACCTTATTTGAAAACATTCATTACAAATATGATAAAGCAATTTGTGATTTGGAACAAGCATCAAAAGCATGATAGAATAATTATTTTATCATATACCTAATAGACCAGATTGTGTGATTATTATGTGCCGTTGTGCAAGACTTCAATCTAACTCTAATGAATCATAATTTATTGATAACAAATGAATCATAATCTGAATTTTGATAGAAACAATTGTTTAAGGCAATTTGATCAAAACTTAGCTAGCATGCCTTATTGATAATTATCTTAAGCAAATAGAATCTAAGCTAAATTGATGTTGAAAATAAGAAATTGATTTGATCTTGATAAATCTTTCTATTGCCTCACATGCTTGTTCTTGAACCATCTTGGTTAATGAAACTATCTCTTTAGTTCAAGTGATATGTGCTTGCTTATATTTAGGCAATCTCTTGAATAAAGTGACTCAACATGCAACTATTGTCATATCTTATATTGAGTCATCTAGTTAAAAAAAAATATGTTGGATGAATGTTTTGTATCTTGAAGAAACTAATGACTTTCTTTCAAGAAAGAAAAGGAGTTTGTTAATAATGCAGGATCCTTGAGCAAGAAAATGAGAGATCTCAACTTGAAGGATATCTCCATGTAAGATACAATAAACATTCACATGCAAACAAGAGAGAGGACCTTCTTCAGCCAAAAGTTCATACATAAGAAATCTAGTAGGTATTTGACTGAAGAATGCAGAATGAATTGGTAATTCTAGATACTTCTCTCATAAATTAATTGAGCAAAGTCAATAACTTAAATCTTATTATAGCATGATTAAAGTCTTTAATTATAAATTTTTGATATCATGTCTATATATATATATATTGATTGACTTATACTTTTAGAAATTGTTTCATGGTTTGCCCAAACTAAAATATATCTTTGCCTATGTCATAACCATGAAATACACAAGTTTATGCTTAAAATTTTGATTTAAAATAACTTGTGAGAAATTATGAATCCTTGAGCACAATGAAAATGTTGTTTGCATGATATACATCTAGATGATACATAAGATTATTTCTTTATTCTACTCTTTCATGTAAATTACTTGAGAATAACAAAAAGAGAGAGAGATAAAGAAAAGAAAATGGATATTATTCAAGAGATGTAAAATCTAAGCAAAGGCAAATACTTCAATCTTAAGGAAAAGCAAAACAAGCATAATATATTCGGCACATTTGGATGGGATAAAATCCATAATTAATTATACTTAAACAGGGAGAGTTTGAAGTGAACATTTTAACCTTTCTATATTGCTCATCATAGGGATGGTGCCAATGGGGAGGCTAGTGGTAGTACCCGGCACTATTTGACCCAACTATTCGGTGTAGGGTATATTAGGGACGGCACAAGAGGGAGGCTAGTGGTAGTACCTCGTGCCCCTTCCAACTCCACCGGATAGGGAGCAAATAGAGTATAAAGCATAAGAAAGTAAAAACGAAAAACAATAACAAAATGTTCGTTAATTGATTAAGAAAAGAAATTCAAAAAAATGAATGACAAAGTAAATGAAAGTATATAAGAAGAATCAAGTCAAGTTTTAGTCACTTGGAAACACACCTTAAGGATGAAATCAGTGCAAAAGTATGTTTAAATAGGGGGAGTTTATTTGAAAAGAATTGATCATTGACATGCTTGTTATTTTAATGCATGACTTAACACATAATATATTTTGCATGTGGCATGATGTCTGAAATTATGGGTTCTCAATATTTTGTAATGCTCCATGCTTAAATAATTTGATTGAATGTTTTATTCTGGTACTATTGAAAAGAAATTTCAGATTTGTCATTCACAATTATCTTTGAAAGTTAAATAGATTTGCAAAAAAAAAAGGAAGAGAAGGATATTTCTATTTTGAATTGATCTTGATCTATCCTTCTACTTGCCTAACTTTGATACATAATGTCCTAATACTTGTTAAAATATCCTCCATTGTGTATCGAAACTCAATATTAAATATAAAGATTCTGAAAGTGCTCTAATATTATTGAAATATGTGTTTTCAGTCATAATGATTTAAGATGAGCTACAATGTGGAAGATACATATCTCAAATTATGACTTTGAAAGACTCTATTGAAAATCTTTATGAAATTTAGAATCTGATTTTGTATAAAAGCTTAAACTCAATATGATCTCTAAATAAAATCTTAATATAAGAAAAACAAAATTAATTTTGATGCCTTGGTTGATTGCTCCGATACGCATCCGAAACATATCATTTCTTATCTTTAAAGTATACTAATATTGGTCCAAATGATGTGTCTTTCGATGATCTTGATTGAAAACAAAAATTTCTAAATATATGATTTTATTTTGATATTAAAAAGATTTATTGTGTTTCATGTATACATTGCTGAAAAACTATGATTAAGAAATAGAATTCTATAAATATATATATATACCTCAATGATCATCTATATGTTTTTCTCTCCTACATTCTTAAAGACTTCCATCAGAATATATATAGAGTGAATGATTTTAAAGCTAGAAATATTTCAGCTCACTCAAATGATTCTAAAAGAAAGAAAATGTGAATGCTTTTGAAAGAAACTGAGCTTCAAATGAATCATTTTCTGATTAATATTTCTACACATTTTCTCTAAGATTAAGAGAAAGCATAACTTGTTCTTGAAGGATTAGAAAGAGTAATTGCTACAAATTTTGAATAATGATAGATTACTCTACATTCTCGATATCATAGAATTTCAGTTTTATTCACGTTTATCATTAAAATCTGAAATTCAACAATAGAAAAGAATGATTAAAGAAGAATGCATCTTTTGAGGGGGAGCTTTAGATATTCAGTATCTTTTTATGGATTGATTTTAATGAACCTCATTATATTGCAAGACTTGCTTTAATTATATAATGAGTTTATACCTTGAGATGAGTTCTATAAAGGTTGTCTTATCTCAAACATTGAGTCTTATGAAAATAAGCTGAAACTTATAGAAATTTTTTTTTTGAGATTGACAATTTTACTGAACATTATCTTCAAATTCTAAACTCTTAAATGGAATGATCAATTGAGGGGGAGAAAGAAAATCTCAGAAGGAGAGATCTTATGGAACTTAATCGCATAAATCTATAACTAAAGGAGAGAGAAAGCATACCAAGTGAAAAGTGATCCTAATGCTCTCCAATATGTATCATCTGAAATTTAAATCTGAAAATCTTTATGATACTCCTTGAGGCTTGTTATTTGGTTAATATATCTTATGCATAAATCATGAACCAAATTGCAATTCAAACAGTTGATCTTAAGAGCCTCTAACTTAATGAAAAAGGGGGAGAATAATGTGTTGAATTTTCTTGAGTATCACTTAGAAAATCTATTTTGAAATTCACTAATGAGTCCTGTTACGGGGGAACTAAGCCGCCATGCCCCACGTGACCGGCACGCGCGCCCAGGAAGACTACGGCTGCCCTTTGATCCAGCAATCCGACCCCGAGTCGGACATCCTCGGCTCCGCAGCCCGACCCCGAGTCGGCTGCCCTTTGATCCAGCGCTCCGACCCCGAGTCGGACGTCCTCGGCTCCGCAGCCCGACCCCGAGTCGGCTGCCCTTTGATCCAGCAATCCGACCCCGAGTCGGATATCCTCGGCTCCGCAGCCCGACCCCGAGTCGGCTGCCCCTTGATCCAGCGCTCCGACCCCGAGTCGGAGATCTCTTGATAACGACAGGCTATTCCCCAGAGGCACGCCGCGGCCTCCTGCTCCACTACTCCCTGCAACGGCTGTATCCAATGCTGCTCCACGATCTCCTGCATCAGCCGTACAAAGCGGAGCCCCACTATGCCCTGACGTGGCCGTACCCGGTGCTGCTCCACGACGCCCTGTAACGGCCATGTCAGTGGCCACACCATCGTGCCCCACGATAACGAACCCCCTGAGAGACCCCCCAGCCAGGTATATATGCGGTTGGGGGGAGAAAGGAGGGGGGTGAGCAATATCTCCCAGAGCACTCTCTTACTTGCGATTATCACCTCTCCTCCTCCTCCAATCTCCTCTGACTTGACCGTCGGAGGGCCATCACCACCCTGGTGGTGGTGCAAGGCTTGTTTGCAGGTTTCTTGGCGGAAGGTGGAGCGCAACCAACACCAACCAAGACAACTCAGACGGAACCCCGTTCACACCGCAGTGCCAATCATTCTCGGTTTGGACCACAAGCAACAGTTGGCGCTAGAGGAAGGGACGAATCTTAGAACGATCGTAATGGCACGGCAAGGTGGTCGTGGAGCTTCCAATGCTTCCGGTCGCGGAGCCTCTCGCGCCTCCGGCCGGGAGGCTGCTGCGTCCCCAACGCACTCTCAGCAGCACTCCACCGCCCCTTCTTCCATTCAGACGGTCGAAGCTGCTCAGTTCGACCAGCTAGCCCAGCAGGTTCGCACCCTCGCGGAGGCAGTGCAGAATCTGCAGGGTGTGATCTCTCGGGTGCCGCAACGGGCTCAGGAGCCGCTGCCCCCCGAGCACTCGCCTCTTCCTCACAACCCGCGCTCCTTCCTCTCCCATGGAGAGGAGCGCCGGCGCGAGGAGGATTCTCGAGTGCGGTCCATTCTGCCAGGACCTTCTCATCGGAGCTGTGCGGGGTACGAGAGGCGGACCCGGGCGCGTTCTCAGACACCCCAGTCCTCGAGGGGCCCGCACTCCAGTCGGTCCCCCTCGCGCCGCTCCTTGTCCCCCACCCACCGGTCGCGCTCCCTGGACCGGCGGGTGGACGATCTCCACAGACAGCTCCAGGTCCTGAAGGGCCACTCCAAAGATTCCTTCGCTGACTTGGAGATCTCCTCCCAGCCGGCGCTTGCCTCGAGGATCCTGCGGACCCCGAACCCGCCGGGGTTCAAAATGCCGGCGATCGAACCCTACGACGGGGCGGCGGACCCGCGGGACCACGTGGAGAGTTTCAGGACTCTTATGCTCCTCCATGGAGCATCGGATCCGCTCCTCTGCAAGGCCTTCCCGGCGACCCTCCGTGGCCCGGCAAGGGCATGGTTCGCCGGCCTGGAGGCTAACTCCATCCAGTCCTTCGACCAGTTCACCCGCTTCTTCATCAGCCATTTCGCCATCAGTAGCAGGCGGCGACTGGTCTCCGACTCCCTCTTTGATGTCCGGCAAAACGAGGGAGAAAGCCTGCGGGATTATCTCACCCGCTTCAACAAGGCTACACTGGAGGTCCGGAACCTGAGCCAGGAAGTGGCTCTCTCAGCCCTGAAGCGTGGCTTCCGGAAGGGCAGACTCACCTTCTCCCTGGACAAACGCCTGCCGCGGAGCTTCCCGGAGCTGTTATCTCGGGCAAACCAGTATGCAGACGCCGAGGAGGCAGCCTCCCACCGGAACAAGGAGGCCGCCGAGGCCCCTCTAAAGCCCGGGAAGAAAAGGCGAAAAGAGGCACCCCAGAGGAGGAGCCCGACGCCTCAACGCCGGCGCAGAAGCCCGTCACCAGCAAGGAACCACGGCGCCACACGCCCTCGTTCTCCGCACCGACGCTTCAACCGGTACACCCCACTCCTGGCCCCCCGGGCCCAGATCCTCATGGAGGTCAAGGGGCGGGAGGACCTCCCGGTCCCGAGGCAGATGAAGAAGATCCCTGGGAGGAGGCCTTCTCGGGCATACTGTGAGTACCACCGAGACCACGGCCACGATACCGAAGACTGCTTCCAGCTTCGGGACGAGATCGAGGCTCTCATTCGCCGAGGGCGTCTCGGTCGATATGTAAACGACCGACGTCCCCCGGCAGACCCGCGTCCGGCCGACCCGGCCCCTCAGGAGCCTCGGGAGCAGAATCGACCCGTTGCGGGAGTGATCCACACCATCACTGGGGGCTGCTCTCGGCCCGTGAGGAACGTAGGGGGCTCGGCGGAAGCATCAGGAGTGGCCGTCGCGAAGAGGTAGCGGGTCGGAAATGTAATCGCTTTTTGTGATGAAGATGTAAAGGGGGTTCAGACTCCCCACGATGACGCCATGGTGATCTCTCTCACTATGGCGAACTATGATGTAAGGCGTGTTCTTGTGGATAGTGGAAGCTCAGCTGATATTTTGTATTACGAGGCCTTCCAAAAGATGAGCTTGTCCCGACAATTGTTGCACAAAACATCCACCCCCCTCATAGGATTCACTGGAGACGCTATCTCAGCCGAAGGTGTCATTGAGCTGCCTGTGACTGCGGGGCGTTGCACCCGCAGAAGCCACGGTGCGACTCGGGTTCTTGGTCGTCCGTGTCCCCTCGGCCTACAACGCTATCCTCGGACGACCCGGACTGAACGCCCTTCGCGCGGTGGTTTCTACCTACCATTTGCTCATGCGGTTCCCCACGGCGGCCGGGATTGGAGAGGTCCGAGGTGACCAACCAACCGCACGGCAGTGTTTCCTAGCAACTCTCAAAGGGAAGAAGCCCATGGAGGCCCTGAGCGTCGAGTCCCTTGACGCCAGAGACGAAGTGGCCTTGCGGCACAGGGAGCCGGCCGAGGGCGTTAATCGAAGTTCCCCTCGAAGAAGGCCGCCCGGCCCGCACGGTCCGGGTCGGTGCCAACCTCGACTTGGAAGCTCGGCTCCGGTTAGTGGAATTCCTCCGAGCCAATGCCTGATGTGTTTGCCTGGTCGGCGGCGGATTGTACCTGGGATCGACCCGGAGGTCATTTCTCACGCCCTCAGACGTCGACCCGACCCACCGACCATAAAGCAAAAGAAGAGACACTGTGCCCCGGATCCGGATCCAGGTGGTCAACCAGGAGGTAGACAAACTCTTGGAGGCAGGTTTTCATAAGGGAAGTGAGCTACCCCGAGTGGCTGGCAAACGTCGTACTTGTCCGGAAGGCGAGCGGGAAGTGGAGGATGTGCGTCGACTACACCGACCTGAACAAGGCGTGCCCCAAGGATAGCTTTCCGCTTCCGCGAATAGACCAACTGGTCGACGCGACTTCCGGATATCAGCTGCTGTCTTTCATGGACGCCTTCTCCGGCTACAACCAAATAATGATGGCTCCACAGGACGAGGAGAAAACGGCCTTCATAACAGACAGGGGGCTGTACTGTTACAAGGTAATGCCCTTCGGTCTGAAGAACGCTGGCGCTACTTACCAGCGCCTCGTCAATAAAATCTTCAAGGAGCAGATCGGCCCGGAACATGGAGGTGTACATGGACGATATGCTGGTAAAGAGCCGCCATGCGGATCAGCACATTGCGGATCTGGAGGAGACCTTCGCCACCTTGCGGAAGTTTCGTATGAAGCTAAACCAGCGAAGTGCGCCTTTGGTGCTTCGGCCGGGAGGTTCCTCGGCTTCATTGTCAAACCAGCGGGGGATCGAGGCCAACCCGGACAAAATCAAGGCCATCCAAGATATGTCCCCTCCGACCAAAGTGAAGGAGGTTCAGGAGCTTCGCTGGAAGGGTCGCCAGCGCTCGGACGATTTGTGGCAAAATCGGCCGAACGCTGCCAACCGTTCTTCAAGGTGTTGAAGCGCCTCGAAAGACTTCCTCTGGACGGCTTGAATGTCAAGTGGCCGTTTCGACCAGCTCAAGGAGTACATGGCGTCTCCTCCCCTGCTGTCCAAGCCGCAAGAGGGGGAGATGCTCTACCTTTACCTGGCGGTCTCCCCAACCGCAGTCAGCGCACAGTACTGGTTCGGAAGAGGCCAAAACTTCAGAAGCCCGTGTACTACACCAGCCGAGTCCTCCGGGATGCCGAGACTGCGGTACACGAAGGCTGAAAAGATCGCCTTCGCGCTGCTGACTGGCGACCAGGAGGCTTCGCCCCTATTTCCAGGCTCATTCTGTCACCCTTTTGACCGATCAAACCACTGCGGCAGATCCTCAGCAATCCTGAGAATGCGGGACGGCTGGTGAAGTGGGCAGTAGAACTTGGTGAGTTCGACATCCGCTACCAGCCCCGGCCCGCCATCAAGGCCCAGAGTGCTCGCGGACTTTCTCGCTGGAGTGCACTGTGCAGGAGGCGGAACCTAGGCCGCCGGAAACACCCAGCCTCGATCTCCCGATCTGGTACGCTTCCACATTGACGGGTCGTCGAACCTGAAGGTGGAGGGGCTGGGCTGGTCCTTACCAATCCCGATGGAGTGATAGCCGAGTATGCCTTGAGGTTCGGATTTCCAGTGACCAACAATGAGGCGGAGTACGAGGCCCCTAGTCACGGGACTCAAACTCGCCAAGGAGTCTCGGCATCCCGGCGTCTGAAGGTCTTCACCGACTCCCAGCTGGTGGTCGGGCAGGTTCGAGGGGAGTTCGAGGCACGGAGCCCGACCATGCAGAGCTACGTCCGAAGGTGCAAGCACTCATTTCCCGACCTCCGGCAGTATTGACATTCAGCAGGTCCCAAGGAGCGAAAATGCTAGGGCCGACAGGTTGTCCCGCTTGGTGGGGCGCTGAGGCACACAACTTGTCAAGGGCGATATACCTGGAGACCCTAGATGCCCCGAGCATCGGCGAGGCTGAAGCCGGTAATGGCAATTGATCCGGAACCATCTTGGATGGACCCGCTTGTAGGCTTACCTCGCCGAAGGGATCCTCCCCGAAGATGAAGATCAAGCTCGGCGACTTGTTATGAAGTCCGCCCACTACGTACTCTACGAAGGGAGGCTGTATCGGACCTCGTTCACCGCCCCCCCTCTTAAGGTGGCCTCCGCCCTTCGGAAGCGGCTTACGCCCTCAGCGAAGTCTACGAAGGCATCTGCGGATCGCACCTGGGGGCTAGGTCCCTGGCACATAAGATCATGAGGCAAGGCTACTGTTGGCCGACCTTATTGGAAGACTCAAAGGATCACGTACGGAAATGCGACGCCTGCCAGCGCCACGCCAACATCCAGAGAGTCCCCTCTGTTCCCTTGGCGCCAATCACCGCCCCCTGGCCCTTTGCATAGTGGGGAATGGATATCCTCGGACCATTCCCCATCGCTTCGGCCCAGCGGAAATTTTTGATTGTCGCCATCGACTACTTCACCAAGTGGGTGGAGGCAGAGCCACTGGCCACCATCACGGAGGCGCAAGTCGGAAGTTCGTAAAGAAGAACATCATTGTCCGATTTGGGGTACCTCGGGTCCTCATCTCGGATAACGGTCGACAGTTTGATAACAGCATTTCCGAGACTTCTGCGAGGAGTTCGGGATCGAACATCGGTTCACGTCCGTGTCGCATCCCCAAACCAACGGCGAGGCCGAGGTCACAAATCGGACAATCCTCCAAGGTATCAAAGCGCGGATCGGACGGACGGAGCAAGCTTGGGTCGAGGAACTCGAGAATGTCCTTTGGGCGTATCGGACCACGCATCGGACTCCTACCGGGGAGACGCCTTTCAGCCTAACCTATGGCACGGAAGCCGTTGTCCCCGTAGAGCTCGGACTTCCCTCACCTCGGGTAGCCGCACACCGACCCGAGGCCAACTCGGAGCAACTCCGAGGGAACCTGGATCTCTTGGAAGAAGCCAAGGGAAATGGCGCAGGTTCGGATGGCAATGTATCAGCGGAGGGTGGCCCGATATTTACAACTCCAAAGTCCGACCGAAGCTTTTCAGAATTGGAGATCTGGTGCTGAGGCGAGGCTAAGCATCTCAACCTACGGAAGGTGGGAAGCTAGCGCCGAATTGGGAAGGCCCGTATAAAGTTCGTTGGGTAACCGACCTGGCTCCTACCAGTTGGAAGCCCTAGATGGCCGAGAAATTCCAAGGGGCTGGAATTCCGCTAACCTGCGGATGTATTACCAGTAGAACAACAAGGCCAGAAAGACATTTGAAAAGGTGCAACACTTTTCATTTCAATAATTTCTGGTTACAATGGCGTGCTCGTGTGATTACAAGGAATTCCCAGAGGGGAATTAGGGAGTATAGAAAGCCAAAGAAGAGGTGGAGAATCCGTGGAGCTGAGGACCGAGGATCCCAAACCCTCAACCCAAAGCAGCTGCAATCCCACCGGAAGTGGGTGCTTCTAACCGGAGGCGCCATCCAGCACCTCACCAAAAAGACGAGGCGCCGCCGCAGAAGAAGCTCCCGCTGCCCCCAGGGGAACGCCGCCTCCAAAGGATATTCCCATCCTCCCCCAGTGGTAGGAAAGAGAAGGAATTCGAGGGGGAAGAGCATATGGAGGCGCGGTCCCGGACTGAGCGTCTGGTGCAGAGCTCAATCGGGAGGCTGAACTTCAAGGAGGGGAGATGTGATCCCGGATGAAACGCCTAGAGCGGAGTTCCGCCGGGGAAGACCCTCCTTGTTGATCCCAGATGAAACGGCTAGTTGGCTGAAGTCGCAAGGGGAGCGCCTCCCCTTTCCTTCAACAGGAGTCTCTCAGTCATATGCCAAGGAGGAGGTCCGCGATCCATGGCAACCTGAACAGCTCCGGCTTGGCAACTCCATCGTACCTGCACCTGTATTTATAGCCAAACTGCGGCCCCCTGGTCGTTCCGATGCGGGTGGCTCCAATAAATGCAGGCGCATTGAAACCGGAAGCCGTTCCGGCTCCCGAGCGTATCTCCCCGCGATTTCCTAAGCGTCATTCTCCTTAAAACCGCATTCTTTTGCAGGACAATCCGGGTGTCACTGTACCCCTAGGTCCACATATCTCCGCTCGCGCCCAGGCCGTATCCTCCTCGAAGAACCCGCGTATCGCGGCCTGCTCAACTAACACTCCTCGCAAGCAGCAGCTGCGATCCGATTCCCAGGTAACCGCATTAATTAGCGTTTAATGCCCTTCTCGTGTTCCCCCAGGCAACGCTTAGAGAAAAGGAGAAACATGATCGCGGCTGGCCACGGAGAAACCCCGTCGGGCAGCGAGCGACAAGCGCAACGACCAGCGAGCGGAAATGTCCCGAGGCTCGGCCCTCGGATGCCAGGCTAACCCGACGATCATCCCGGGAGTAGACTAGCCTGAATGCCCCGACCGGTCGCCTCGGCTCGCGCCAGCCTTGGCCGACCAACGAGTGGGAATTTCCTGAGGCTTTGACGGCCCTCGGATGCCTGGCTAGCCCGATGATCATCCCGGGAGCAGACTAGCCGGAAGCCCCGACCGGTCGCCTCGGCTTGCGCCAGCCTTGGCCGACCAACGAGCGGAATTTCCCGAGGCTCGGCCCCTCGGATGCCTGGCTAGCCCGATGATCATCCCCGGGAGCAGACTAGCCGGAAGCCCCCGACCGGTCGCCTCGGCTTGCGCCAGCCTTGGCCGACCAACGAGTGGAATGTCCCGAGGCTCGGCCCTCGGATGCCTGGCTAGCCCGATGATCATCCCGGGAGCAGACTAGCCGGAAGCCCCGACCGGTCGCCTCGGCTTGCGCCAGCCTTGGCCGACCAACGAGCGGAATGTCCCGAGGCTCGGCCCTCGGATGCCAGGCTAACCCGACGATCATCCCGGGAGCAGACTAGCCTGAAGCCCCGACCGGTCGCCTCGGCTCGCGCCAGCCTTGGCCGACCAACGAGTGGAATTTCCTGAGGCTTGACAACCCTCGGATGCCAGGCTAGCCCGATGATCATCCCGGGAGCAGACTAGCCTGAAGCCCCGACCGGTCGCCTCGGCTTGCGCCAGCCTTGGCCGACCAACGAGCGGAATTTCCTGAGGCTTGACAACCCTCGGATGCCAGGCTAACCCGACGATCATCCCGGGAGCAGACTAGCCTGAAGCCCCGACCGGTCGCCTCGGCTTGCGCCAGCCTTGGCCGACCAACGAGCGGAATTTCCTGAGGCTTGACGGCCCTCGGATGCCTGGCTAGCCCGATGATCATCCCGGGAGCAGACTAGCCGGAAGCCCCGACCGGTCGCCTCGGCTTGCGCCAGCCTTGGCCGACCAACGAGTGGAAGGTCCCGAGGCTCGGCCCTCGGATGCCAGGCTAACCCGATGACCATCCCGGGAGCAGACTAGCCTGAAGCCCGACCAGTTGCCTCGGCATGCGCCAGCCTTGGTCGACCAACGAGTGGAATTTTCTGAGGCCTAACCCTCGGATGCCTGGCTTAGCGCCGGAAGAGTTTCCTGAGGCCTAACCCTCGGATGCCTGGCTTAGCGCCGGAAGAATTTCCTGAGGCCTAACCCTCGGATGCCTGGCTTAGCGCCGGAAGAGTTTCCTGAGGCCTAACCCTCGGATGCCTGGCTTAGCGCCGGAAGAATTTCCTGAGGCCTAACCCTCGGATGCCTGGCTTAGCGCCGGAAGAGTTTCCTGAGGCCTAACCCTCGGATGCCTGGCTTAGCGCCGGAAGAGTTTCCTGAGGCCTAACCCTCGGATGCCTGGCTTAGCGCCGGAAGAGTTTCCTGAGGCCTAACCCTCGGATGCCTGGCTTAGCGCCGGAAGAGTTTCCTGAGGCCTAACCCTCGGATGCCTGGCTTAGCGCCGGAAGAATTTCCTGAGGCCTAACCCTCGGATGCCTGGCTTAGCGCCGGAAGAATTTCCTGGGGCCTAACCCTCGGATGCCTGGCTTAGCGCCGGAAGAATTTCCCGAGGCCTAACCCTCGGATGCCTGGCTTAGCGCCGGAAGAGTTTCCTGAGGCCTAACCCTCGGATGCCTGGCCTAGCGCCGGAAGAATTTCGGGAGCCAGGAGTCAGCAAGACGCTACCGAGAGTTAAAAGAAAAAGAAGGACGAAGGCGAGATGAAGAAACATTCAACTTGCATTAATTTTCATTGTTTCAGGGCCGAGGCCCAAACAATTTGGCAAAACGCCGGTATACAAAAAAAAAAGAAGACAACGAAAGGTACAAGAGGTCAGCTTGGAGGAACTCCCGGGTCGGGAACGTCGGGCTCGTCCGCAGGAGGTAGGGAAGCAGCAGGAGAACCAACAGGCAATGGCGCCGGAGAGGAGTCGAGAAGGGAGATCTCGCTCAGGTCAACTTCGGGGTACTTAGCCGACACCCTTGCCAGGCCCTCCTCGAAGCCTAAGACAAAGGCTTCGGCCCCCGCGTCCGACGCGTCACGGACAAACTCGTCGGACTGACGATAGGTCTGTACTGCCTCCGACATATCATGAGCGAACTCGGCGGACTGGCGATATGCCTCTACCGCCTGACGCCCGATTTCCGCACTCCTCTCGGCCAGCGCCGCCTCTGCCTGCTCCATAATCTGGGCTTTCGCCTCCAAGACCTTCGCCACAATCCGGCCTTCCGCCTCGGTGGAGACCCTCAGCAGCTCAGCCCGAGCCTCCTTGTGCTTCGCTTCGGCAGCAATGCGAGCAGCCTCAGCCTCCGTCAGGCGCGAATGAAGCTCCTGATCGCTCGCACGGGACTTCTCCAAGACTGACTCCAATTCGCCCAGCTTAGCTTCAAGAGACCGGGTTCGGTTGCGGGCGTTGTCGGCTGACCGCTGGGCCTTCTCCCACCTCTCCCGGTAGTCGGCAGCCTTCCGGGACTGCTTCTCGGCCCGCTCATCCGCCTTCTTGACCTCGCCCTCGAGACCCGAGGCAACCTTGAGCTGCTCCTGAGCCTCCAACAGTTGCTTCTCGAGGGCAGCAAAGCCGAGTGCCCGCTCTTCGGCCTCCCGGAGCCTCGCCTCGAAGTCCCCGGTCGTCCTGCCTGCCACAGCCTGGCCTCCCTTTTCCACTGCTTTCAGCCGGTCCTCGGCTTTCGCCAGAAGCCCCGCCTGTTCCTTGTAGCACTCCTCCAGACGGATCATGTACTGGGCGAGCTAAGAAATAGGAAAAATAAGGGAGTCAGGCGGAGAACAACAGAGCCAATAAATGGTGAAAAGCGGCCAGAAGAACACTCACCGACATGAGACAGACACAGCTGGCAGCCCCAACGTCAGAGACCTCCAACTCCCGGACCCGCCGACGGTCCTTCTCCAGCAGCACTGTTTCGATGAGATTTCGGGCGCCATCGGTAGTGAAGGCAGACCCCGATTTCTCCCCAGAGCCGGACGGTGGATCTGCAGCCTTACCCCTATCCATCGCCTGGGGAAGAGTCCGGCCGATCGCGCTCGGGGCGGGGGTCACCCCAGGAATTGATAGGGTCCCGCTCGGTCGGGGCCTCGGCGCGTCCCTCCTCGAGTCATCAGGAGCTGACCGAGTCGAAGGCCGGGTCGGGGACCGATCACGTCCGACCCGTCCGTCTCGGGCAGGCTCGGATGATACCTCCGGAGTGGCGGCAATCTTACCACCGGAGGGCTGATACAGCGTCAGCTGCCGGTCCGTGCCCACGACGTCTCCCTGATCGGTGGGCCCGGACTCGTCGGTCGGCGTCGGAGGCACCTCCTTACGGGACTTCTTCGCCGGTGGGGCCCCGCTCGGAAGAGCTCGTTTCCTCCTCTGGGCTGCTTCCAGCAGGGACGCCCTACCAACAGCCTTTGTCTTCACCGACCGCATGACGTCGTCGATCTCTGCAAAAAGGATGGGATAGTCGGAGACGGAGAAACCAAAGGAAAGAACGGGACGAAAGAAGGGAAAAAGTCAAGAAAGAATCGGTGGCGGACTCACGGTCGGTGGGGACCGAGCTCAGACCGACATTCACCAAAGTATCCTCAGAAATAAGGCGGGCCACCGGGGGGAGCTGGCCCTCGGCAACCAACCCCTTCAAGGCGGCCAAGCCATCGGACTCCTCCCTTGACAGTCTCGATAGGCCGATCGGAGACTTCATCGGGGTCTCCCAGGTCGCCCTGATTTCCCAAGAGGGATCTGCATCAACAAAAAAGAAGCGCTCCTTCCATTTGTGAATGGAGGTAGGAGCCTCCTTGACAAGGCCGCATCCTCGCCGCGCTGCGAAGCACCACCACCCTTTGTCCTGGGGGTGGCCGCTCAGGCTGTAGAACTCCCAAAAAACATTCAGGGTGGCGGGGATCTCGTGCATACGGCAGAGAACCTGGAAGACCGTCAGGGCTCGCCACGAGTTCGGCACCAGTTGCGTCGGTGCCACTCTTAAACCCCGTAGCACCTGCATGACCAAGTCCGAAGGGGGAAAGCGGAACCCGGCCTGGAGAATGCCCTCATTGATGGCGATCTTCCCTGGAGGAGGATGGGACATCCTCTCCTCAGGCCCCGGGAGCGTGGCGTTGCAGGCCTCGGAAAGGTGGTACCGAGCCACGAGTCTGTCTAAGTCTGTGGCGACCAGCTCCGACTTAATTTGGTCTGCTCTCACTTCGCCCATTCCTAATGGCCAATAAACCTACGGTCAGGACGGGGACAGGAAGGGGGGAAAGACCGGAGCGACTGGAGTACACTAGTATAAGAGGGGAAAGTATGGAGAGCCCTAAGTAGAAGAATGGGGAAAACTCACCGGAAAAGAGGTAAGAACGGCTCCGAGAGCGCCAAAGGAGAAACAAGTGAACAGTCCGACGGCAGCAACAGCTGCGCAAAGGGGAAACTTGAAAATATCTGTAAAGAAGAAGACGGACGGAGAAAGGCCCCCGATTAAATAGGCGGAAAGGCAAGTGACGCCTCGATGACGCCAGAGGACGCCTGGCTGCCGAAGGGTCGCTCGCGCCCCAAAGGCGAATCGACACCATTAAGGAAGGATGTCCACCGAAATCCTCAGACTGCCAGGTCGGCAATAACCGCCATACGCCATAAAAAGGGCGGGGAGCTCGAAGCGCGCGCGCCTCTCCGAGGAACGGCGGCAATCCCGAAACATCACTCCCTTCACCTGTTCCCCTTCTGGTTCCAGGCTCGGAAGTGGGGGGCTACTGTTACGGGGGAAATAAGCCGCCATGCCCCACGTGACCGGCACGCGCGCCCAGGAAGACTACGGCTGCCCTTTGATCCAGCAATCCGACCCCGAGTCGGACATCCTCGGCTCCGCAGCCCGACCCCGAGTCGGCTGCCCTTTGATCCAGCAATCCGACCCCGAGTCGGACATCCTCGGCTCCGCAGCCCGACCCCGAGTCGGCTGCCCTTTGATCCAGCAATCCGACCCCGAGTCGGATATCCTCGGCTCCGCAGCCCGACCCCGAGTCGGCTGCCCCTTGATCCAGCGCTCCGACCCCGAGTCGGAGATCTCTTGATAACGACAGGCTATTCCCCAGAGGCACGCCGCGGCCTCCTGCTCCACTACTCCCTACAACGGCTGTATCCGATCCTGCTCCACTACTCCCTGCAACGGCTGTATCCGATCCTGCTCCACTACTCCCTGCAACGGCTGTATCCGATGCTGCTCCACGATCTCCTGCATCAGCCGTACAAAGCGGAGCCCCACTATGCCCTGACGTGGCCGTACCCGGTGCTGCTCCACGACGCCCTGTAACGGCCATGTCAGTGGCCACACCATCGTGCCCCACGATAACGAACCCCCCTGAGAGACCCCCCAGCCAGGTATATATGCGGCTGGGGGGAGAAAGGGGGGGAGGTGAGCAATATCTCCCAGAGCACTTTCTTACTTGCGATTATCACCTCTCCTCCTCCTCCAATCTCCTCTGACTTGACCGTCGGAGGGCCATCACCACCCTGGTGGTGGTGCAAGGCTTGTTTGCAGGTTTCTTGGCGGAAGGTGGAGCGCAACCAACACCAACCAAGACAACTCAGACGGAACCCCGTTCACACCGCAGTGCCAATCGTTCTCGGTTTGGACCACCAGCAACAGATATATATATCAACAAGACTTTAGATTTTCCTTACATATGTCACTTGAGGATAGAGAATCATGGTCAACGGGCGTATAATCAATAGGAGAGGTCCAATTACAAGGTCGAATCTCGCAAGATGAGTCAACACTCTAATCTACAATGAAAGAAGAATTTTCTATCCTATTTCCCAATTCCATGAATCAATTTTGGCAAAATAACATCACAATTGACGATCAATTTTTTATCAACAGAATTATAAAGTTTATAGCCTTCTGTTTCATCGCTATACCCCACAAAAAAAATCATTTGATGCTTTTACCATCTAACTTACCCCTTTTTTTCAGAACGAATATGAAAATAGGCTATTCAACCAAATACCTTGAAGTGATTCATGCTAAGCTTCCTTCCATACCATATTTCATGCTTGAAATTATTTTTATAAAGAACCGATTAAGAAGATACGTGGACATGATGACTGCTTTTACCCAAAATGTTTTTAAAATCTTTTTTTTTTCCCTACATGCACCTTGCTACTTCAGTAATGGTCATGTTCTTGCATTCTAATGCTCCATTTTACTGAGAGGGTGAAGTTTGCTATTAATTCTCAGTAAATTCCTATATTTCAAAATTCTTTGGATATGAATTCACTACCCTAGTTAGTACACAATTTTCTATGTGCGTAGCCACTTTGCTTTTAAACATAGGCCCTGAAGGTTTGCAAGGTGGAAAGCGTTTGTGATTATTCTTTCAAAAAATGCACCTAAATGTTGTTGATGGAATCAACAAACAAATACCATAAAATATCTACTCTTCAGCATCAGACATGTTCTCATAGGACCATACAAATTTAAATGAACAAAGATGAAAGGCACTTTTCCTCGCTAAGATTTTCTAACTTGGAAAGGAAATATGTGTTGTTTATCATAAACACAAGATTCACAAATATACCCATCATTCTCAACCGAAGGCAAATCAATCACCAAATTTGTTTTTATATCATATATTTAAATCACCAAAATTTAAAAATGTCCAATTTTTTTGTGCCATAACCATGAATCACCACAAGATCTAACATTAAATGCAATCAAGGAGAGTTTTAAAAAAATGTCGAAGAAAATATTTTTTAATTTACAAATAATCTGTGATAACCGCCCCACTCCCAAGAGAAACGGAGAGGGGCATTACACCATCGTGCAGGCGTTTGTAACGCCTGATGGTGGGCGGTTACAACCGTCCGCCTCCCCCAGTGATCGAGGCTACAAGAAGCCCCGATCGGCTACCATTTCACCACCCGTCCCTCCTCCTCCTCTACTATTTGTCTCCTACTCCGGTGATGCAGCCCTCTGCTCCGGCGACGTGGGACTAACACGGGGTGTGATAACCGCCCCACTCCCAAGAGAAACGGAGGGGGGCATTACACCATCATGCAGGCGTTTGTAACGCCTGATGGTGGGCGGTTACAACCGTCCGCCTCCCCCAGTGATCGAGGCTACAAGAAGCTCCGATCGGCTACCATTTCACCACCCGTCCCTCCTCCTCCTCCACTATTTGTCTCCCTCTCTCACAATCCTCTCCGATTGGCAGGACCCCGTGTTAGTCCCACGTCGCCGGAGCAGAGGGCTGCATCGCCGGAGTAGGAGACAAACGATCCCCTTCAAAGCAGGTAAAGCCCTTCTTCATAATTTATTTTTGTAGATCTAGCTTTAAAAAAAAAGACGGGCGTCGGTCGGGGTGGCCGAACAGCGTCGGTCACAGACCACGGCGGCCGCAGGCCAGGCGCGGCCGGTGTCGCTGACCGGCCGGGGAGCGCCGCCGGCTGTGGCTCAGGCCCTCCCTGAGTCCGATCTCCACTCCACGGGAGAAGAAAGAAGGGGAGGAAGAAAAAGAATAAGAGAGGAAGAGGAAGAATAGAAAAAAAAATACCGGTGGTTGATCCACAGTCGCAACCGCGGGCGCCGGCCTTGGCCGTGGGCCGCGGGTCGTTGGCCGTGGGACGCGGGTCGTCGGCAGCGGGATGCAGATGCGGCCGCGGGTCGCCGAAGCGGCCTCGAGCACGGCCACGGGCACGACCGCAGGCACGGCCGCGGGCGCGACCGTGGACACCGCAGGCTGGCCGCCGGGCGCCGTCGGTCGTTGCCCCTCTCCCGAGCCCTCTTCCTTTTCTTCCGTCGCGGGAGAAGAGGAGGAGAAGAAATGAAGGAGGGAGAAGAAGGTTCGGGAAGAGGAAGGAAGAAAAGAAAAAGAAGAAAAGAAAAGAAAAAGAAAAAGAAAAGAAAAGAAAAAAAAAAAAAAGAGAGACCCTTAACGGGTCCGACCTAACGGGTCGGATCCGAGTTTGGGTCCAAACCTATTAGGCCCAAATAAAAGAAAAGAAAAATGAGTTTAGCCAAATTTGACTAAAACCGAGCCCAGTCTGATTGGGCTAAGTCTGGACGAACCCAAACTATAAATTGGGTTAAATCCGAACCAAATTAAGCCCAATTGAGTTGGGTCTGAACCTAATTAAGCTGAGTTAGTCTCAGCAAACCCAAATTGAATATGAATCAAGCCCAAATCAAAACCAGTTTAACTAAATTGAGACCGAATTGACTTTGGGCTGACCCTGACTCAAGCCTAGATGAGCCACATTGACCCTGAACCAAAATTAAACCTAATTGGACTTGAAATTGAGCCCAATAATATAATCAGAAGACCAAATTGACCCGATAGGGCTAGACCCAATCAGGAACCGAGCCCAATTCTTTAATTAAAGACCCAATTGACCTACGTGAACCCAATCTGGTTCTAAATCGAGGCCAAGGGCTCTAAATTAAGTAAATTGGACTTGAGATCCAAGCAAGTAAATTCATGTTATGATAAATTAGAAAATAATGAAATAATTAGAGAATAATGTGACCCCTATGTGATTTATTTAGGTGATCAAGGATTTGTCACCCGGACGTAAGAAATTGGAAAGCATATTGCAGTAAGTAACCTTGGCACTGATCTTAAAGTTTTTAAATTACTGTTTATTCATCATTATGAAAATGTATTGCTTATGATATATTTTCCTCAAAATTAGGATCAAGTATATGATTGCATGTGATACATGAATTTGATTAAAGAGCATCCTTCATGAATATTTGATGATGTATGAGTTATGAAATTATGATTATGTTAGACTGCATGAAAAATGATATTTGAGGCATGTTTATGCATTTTAAATTATATAATGCCATTTATCATTTTCCAACCTATTTATGATGATTATGATTTATGAAAGAAAAAGAATATGATTTATGAACTCTCAGATAGCTATGACCACCTCTAGAAATAGAGGCCAGTTGACACCCTGGAGCTAGCATCCAAAGAATAACAGGCCCTCTGCCAACGGGTTAAAGTTGGTAACGAATAACAGAATTAGTCGACTAAGATTAACAGGCCCTGTCACGGGATTATAGTGACCATAGCAGCACATCCGTCTGAGAGTATGTTTTATAAAGTATGGATAAATGGCAATATTTCTATATGACTTGCATTATCATGGTTATGAATTTTCATGGATGGATCATGCATTGCTTTATGACCTGATTTGTGTATATCATCTATAAAATGTTTTATTTTACTACAACTGTTGGCTTTTTAATCACTGCATTGGCATAATTGTACTTGATCCAATAAGATAGTACCTGGTTACTTACTGAGCTGTGTAGCTCATATCTTTTTATCTATTTTTTTTACAGATGAATAAGACTACTAGGAGCAGGGAGCTTGGTGTTATTCAGGGTTGGGGTAATTGAAAATATTATGTAATAATTAAATTTTAGAAGCTCTGTACTGTTCCAACTTCATGAACAGTGTTATGACATTAGTAAATGAAACTATTTATTTTCATGACGAAATTTTAAGTGGCTTCGTGTTATTGTGTGCATAAGATTGCAATAGCACGGCCGTGTCATGATCCGGATTTGGGTCGTGACATTTAGTGGTATCAGAGCAATAGGTTTAATAAAAAAAAAAAAGAAGAGTTTTAGTAAGGGAAATGGGTAGTTAAGTCTCGTTAAATTAAATTCGGCATATTCAAAATAAAGAAAATTAGTTAATTGAATTATGCTAATATTTTTTTTATTTTTTTTTAATAGGTGAAAATGAGGAACAGAGAGAATGAAGTCTTGGCAAATATTGCAGCTCGGAGGAGAGGAGCAAGAGGGAGAGGAGTTGCCAGGCAGCCAGCCGAGCAAACTCCTAACCCAGCTGCCACCCAGGCTGATTTTGCAGGAGCAAGTCAGGTGATGACTCAGCTCCTTCAGATGCAGCAGCAAATGCAGCAGCAGATGCAGATGCAGCAGCAGGTGCAACAGCAGATGCAGATGCAGCAGCAGGTGCAGATGCAGATGCAGCAACAGGTGCAGATGCAGATGCAGCAGCAGGTGCAGGCCACTGTCCGACCTGCACAGTCCATTGAGTCCTACTATGAGCGATTCCGTAGGCTCAACCCACCTATGTTTGACGGTGGAGCTGACCCTCTGGTTGCTGAGACCTGGATTCGGGAGGTAGAGAAGATGTTCAAAGCCTTGCAATATCCCGAAGAAGTAAAGGTCAGATTGGCTATCCCTATGCTGAAGGGGAATGCAGAGTTCTGGTGGACGGCTATTGAAGCTGCACTCGAGGGTGAGGATGAGCTACCGACATGGGAGGAATTCAAGAAGATGTTTTATGACCAGTATTTTTCTGAGTCAGTCAGAATATCTAAAGAAAATGAATTCTTATCTCTGAGGCAGACAGATGATATGACTGTGCTAGAATATGCCAACAAATTTACTAAGCTGGGTCGGTTCTGCCCTCAGATGATAGAGATTGAGAGAAGCAAGGCTAATAGATTTGAGCAAGGCTTGAGGGATGAAATTCGATCCCGGTTGTCACTTCTGATTTTTACCAGCTACGGAGAGGCCCTGGAGAGAGCACTGAAGGTAGAAGCAAATCTGAAGAAATCAGGGAAGGAAAGAGGTGAGCAGAAAAGGGCCGAGACGTCAAGGAATCTAATGAACCGACCAAGAAACTTTGAAGGCCCTCCTAACAAGAAGAAGAAATTTAAGGCTTGTTATTACTGTGACAAAATGCATTCTGGTCCTTGCTTGAAGAGGATGGGAGCCTGTTTTATATGTGGGCAGCCAGGACACATAGCCAGAGATTGCCCGAACAAAAAGAAAGTTGAATCTGGACCTTCTAGACCAACTGATCAGATGCAGAGAGGAGCTGCACGGGTGTACGCACTGACACGACAGGATGCTAGTGCCAGTGACAGAGTTGTGGCAGGTATGATTCCCATCAACTCTGTTGATGCTTCAGTACTATTTGATTCTGGCGCTACACATTCCTTTATATCCTCCAAGTTCTCTGCATCCTTGCATCTTATGCCTGATAAGTTAGATGAGCCTTTACTTGTTGCTACCCCTCTCAAGAAGACAGTAGTGGTGGATTCTGTTCATAAAAACTGCATAATTCAGATAGAGGACAGAAAATTTTTGGCTGACTTAGTACTGTTAGACATGTATGATTTTGATGTCATCCTTGATATGAATTGGCTGTCTGAATATCATGCTCACATTGATTGCTTTGGCAAGAGGGTAGTGTTTCAGATACCTGGTGAACAGGAAATCTTCTATCAGGGTGATGCACCCACTAAGAATCCCTCTTTGCACATTATCTCTGCAATGAGTGCAAGGAAGGCCCTCAGAAAGGGGTGTCAGGCCTACCTAGCTTGTGTGGTAGACACTACAAAAGAAACAAGGCTAGAGGATATCCCTATTGTGAGAGAGTATCCAGAAGTATTCCCTGATGATCTACCTGGATTACCTCCTGATCGGGAGATTGATTTTCGGATCGATCTCTTACCGGGTGTTGGGCCTATCTCGAAGGCTCCTTATCGGATGGCCCCGGCAGAGCTGAGAGAGTTGAAGGTTCAGCTACAGGAACTTCTAGAGAAGAAATTCATTCGCCCGAGTGTTTCACCATGGGGAGCTCCTGTACTATTTGTCAAGAAGAAGGATGGAAGTATGCGACTGTGTATTGATTACCGGAAGTTGAACAAGGTGACAGTGAAGAACAAATACCCTTTGCCCCGGATTGATGATTTATTTGATCAGCTACAAGGTGCCCAAGTCTTCTCCAAAATAGATCTGCGGTCTGGGTATCATCAATTGAAAATCCTAGCAAATGATGTGCCGAAGACTGCATTTCGAACTAGGTATGGGCTCTATGAATTTTTAGTTATGCCATTTGGACTAACCAATGCGCCAGCTGCTTTTATGGATCTGATGAACAGGATCTTTAAGCAGTATTTGGATCAGTTTGTTATTGTTTTCATTGATGATATACTGATCTATTCTAAGAGCAAAGAAGAACATGAAGATCACTTGAGAGTGGTATTACAGATTCTTCAGGAGAATAGATTATATGCCAAACTGAGCAAATGTGATTTCTGGCTGGATAGTATTGCATTTCTTGGTCATGTAATCTCTAAAGAAGGGATATCAGTGGACCCAAAGAAAATAGAAGCAGTGGTGGATTGGCCTCGTCCTACTAATGTCACTGAAATCAGAAGCTTCTTGGGTTTGGCTGGTTATTATAGAAGATTTGTGGAAGGATTCTCTCGGATCGCTACTTCTTTGACTCGTTTGACCCAGAAACGAGCAAAGTTTGTATGGAGTGAAGATTGTGAGCAAAGTTTTCAAGAGCTAAAGCAAAGGCTGGTATCTGCTCCTATTCTTACTTTGCCAACCAGTACTGGGGGTTTCATCATCTATAGTGATGCCTCCAAGAAAGGATTAGGCTGTGTACTAATGCAGAATGATAACGTAGTAGCCTATGCCTCTAGACAGCTGAAGCCATATGAGCAGAACTATCCGACACATGATTTGGAGTTGGCAGCAGTGGTCTTTGCTTTGAAGATTTGGCGACATTATTTATATGGTGAGCCTTGTGAGGTTTTTACTGATCACAAAAGCCTAAAGTATATATTTACTCAGAAGGAATTAAACATGAGGCAAAGAAGATGGCTTGAGCTACTAGAAGATTATAATCTAAGCATCAAATATCATCCGGGAAAGGCTAATGTTGTGGTAGATGCTCTCAGTAGGAAGTCAGCAGTGGGCTCCATATCTTTGCTTACCACTCAGAAACAGATTTTGAAAGATTTTGATATGATGCAGATCGAGGTGATTACCAAGGGTGCTGGAAGTATGTTGGCTAGTTTGTTGGTGCAACCCACCTTGATAGAAAGAATAAAAGCTGCTCAACAGACAGATGCACATTTATGTCAGCTTAGAAATGATGTGGAGAGAGGGTTACGACCCGAACTCCGAATCCACCCGGATGGTACTCTGCGTTTTGGCAGTAGATTATGTGTGCCCAGGGATGCTGATCTAAAAAGAGAGATTCTGGAGGAAGCTCATCAGTCTCGTTTCTCTATTCATCCCGGTAGTACTAAAATGTATAGAGATTTACGGGAACACTTCTGGTGGAACGGCATGAAGAGAGAGATAGCAGGATTTGTAGCTCGGTGCTTGGTATGTCAGCAAGTAAAAGTTGAGCATCAGAGGCCGGCTGGTTTGCTAGAACCACTAGAGATTCCAGAGTGGAAATGGGAGCACATTACTATGGATTTTGTTACTGGGCTTCCAAGGACAGTAAGGAGGAATGATGCAGTGTGGGTGATTGTTGATCGCCTCACGAAGTCAGCTCACTTTTTACCCTTTAGGGTTGGCACTTCACTTGACAGGCTGGCTCAGAGGTATATTGATGATATTGTGCGCTTACATGGGGTACCAGTAAGCATTGTATCTGATCGGGACCCCCGCTTTGTATCTGGATTTTGGAGAAGCTTTCAGACTGCTATGGGCACTGATTTGAGACTCAGCACTGCTTATCACCCTCAGACTGATGGTCAGTCAGAGAGGACGATCCAGACCCTGGAGGATATGCTGCGGACTAGTACTGTTGATCTGGGAGGTTGCTGGGATGATCATATATCACTAGTGGAGTTTGCTTACAATAATAGTTATCATTCTAGCATCCAGATGGCACCTTATGAAGCCCTGTATGGAAGAAAATGTCGGTCTCCTTTACATTGGGATGATGTTGGAGAGAAGAAGTTGTTGGGCCCTGAATTAGTTCAGAGTGCTAGGGAGAAGATTCTACTGATCAGGAAAAGGCTCAAGGCAGCACAAGATAGACAGAAAAGCTGGGCAGATAAGAAAAGAAGAGAAGTGAAATTTCAGGAGGGGGATTTTGTATTCTTAAAAGTTTCACCTTCGAAGGGTGTTACAAGATTTGGAAGACATAGTAAATTGAGTCCTCGCTACATTGGACCCTTTGAGATTCTTGCCAGAGTAGGGGAGGTTGCTTACAGATTGGCTTTGCCACCCGAGTTATCCAGTGTGCATCATGTCTTCCACGTTTCTCTTCTACGGAGATACATTCCTGATCCCAGCCACATAGTACAGCATGAGCCCCTGCAGATTGATAAAGACCTGACTTATGAAGAGTATCCTTTACGCATCATTGATCATAAGGAGCAGGTCCTGAGGCGACGTATCATTCCCTATGTGAAAGTTCAGTGGAGCAACCATTCGGAGAGAGAGGCCACATGGGAACTTGCGGAGGATATGCGAGCGAGACATCCGCAACTCTTTGACAATGCAGGTATGTAAATTTCGAGGACGAAATTCTAATAAGGAGGGGAGAATGTGATAACCGCCCCACTCCCAAGAGAAACGGAGGGGGGCATTACACCATCGTGCAGGCGTTTGTAACGCCTGATGGTGGGCGGTTACAACCGTCCGCCTCCCCCAGTGATCGAGGCTACAAGAAGCCCCGATCGGCTACCATTTCACCACCCGTCCCTCCTCCTCCTCCACTATTTGTCTCCCTCTCTCACAATCCTCTCCGATTGGCAGGACCCCGTGTTAGTCCCACGTCGCCGGAGCAGAGGGCTGCATCGCCGGAGTAGGAGACAAACGATCCCCTTCAAAGCAGGTAAAGCCCTTCTTCATAATTTATTTTTGTAGATCTAGCTTAAAAAAAAAGACGGGCGTCGGTCGGGGTGGCCGAACAGCGTCGGTCACAGACCATGGCGGCCGCAGGCCAGGCGCGGCCGGTGTCGCTGACCGGCCGGGGAGTGCCGCCGGCTGTGGCTCAGGCCCTCCCCGAGTCCGATCTCCACTCCACGGGAGAAGAAAGAAGGGGAGGAAGAAAAAGAATAAGAGAGGAAGAGGAAGAATAGAAAAAAAAAATACCTGTGGTTGATCCACAGTCGCAACCGCGGGCGCCGGCCTCGGCCGTGGGCCGCGGGTCGTTGGCCGTGGGACGCGGGTCGCCGGCAGCGGGACGCGGGTCGCCGGCAGTGGGATGCAGACGCGGCCGCGGGTCGCCGAAGCGGCCTCGAGCACGGCCACGGGCACGACCGCAGGCACGGCCGCGGGCGCGACCGTGGACACCGCAGGCTGGCCGCCGGGCGCCGTCGGCCGTTGCCCCTCTCCCGAGCCCTCTTCCTTTTCTTCCATCGCGGGAGAAGAGGAGGAGAAGAAATGAAGGAGGGAGAAGAAGGTTCGGGAAGAGGAAGGAAGAAAAGAAAAAGAAGAAAAGAAAAGAAAAAGAAAAAGAAAAGAAAAGAAAAGAAAAAAAAGAGAGACCCTTAACGGGTCCGACCTAACGGGTCGGATCCGAGTTTGGGTTGTTAGGCCCAAATAAAAGAAAAGAAAAATGAGTTTAGCCAAATTTGACTAAAACCGAGCCCAGTCTGATTGGGCTAAGTCCGGACGAACCCAAACTATAAATTGGGTTAAATCCAAACCAAATTAAGCCCAATTGAGTTGGGTCTGAACCTAATTAAGCTGAGTTAGTCTCAGCAAACCCAAATTGAATATGAATCAAGCCCAAATCAAAACCAGTTTAACTAAATTGAGACCGAATTGACTTTGGGCTGACCCTGACTCAAGCCTAGATGAGCCACATTGACCCTGGACCAAAATTAAACCTAATTGGACTTGAAATTGAGCCCAATAATATAATCAGAAGACCAAATTGACCCGATAGGGCTAGACCCAATCAGGAACCGAGCCCAATTCTTTAATTAAAGACCCAATTGACCTACGTGAACCCAATCTGGTTCTAAATCGAGGCCAAGGGCTCTAAATTAAGTAAATTGGACTTGAGATCCAAGCAAGTAAATTCATGTTATGATAAATTAGAAAATAATGAAATAATTAGAGAATAATGTGACCCCTATGTGATTTATTTAGGTGATCAAGGATTTGTCACCCGGACGTAAGAAATTGGAAAGCATATTGCAGTAAGTAACCTTGGCACTGATCTTAAAGTTTTTAAATTACTGTTTATTCATCATTATGAAAATGTATTGCTTATGATATATTTTTCTCAAAATTAGGATCAAGTATATGATTGCATGTGATACATGAATTTGATTAAAGAGCATCCTTCATGAATATTTGATGATGTATGAGTTATGAAATTATGATTATGTTAGACTGCATGAAAAATGATATTTGAGGCATGTTTATGCATTTTAAATTATATAATGCCATTTATCATTTTCCAACCTCTTTATGATGATTATGATTTATGAAAGAAAAAGAATATGATTTATGAACTCTCAGATAGCTATGACCACCTCTAGAAATAGAGGCCAGTCGACACCCTGGAGCTAGCATCCAAAGAATAACAGGCCCTCTGCCAACGGGTTAAAGTTGGTAACGAATAACAGAATTAGTCGACTAAGATTAACAGGCCCTGTCACGGGATTATAGTGACCATAGCAGCACATCCGTCTGAGAGTATGTTTTATAAAGTATGGATAAATGGCAATATTTCTATATGACTTGCATTATCATGGTTATGAATTTTCATGGATGGATCATGCATTGCTTTATGACCTGATTTGTGTATATCATCTATAAAATGTTTTATTTTACTACAACTGTTGGCTTTTTAATCACTGCATTGGCATAATTGTACTTGATCCAATAAGATAGTACCTGGTTACTTACTGAGCTGTGTAGCTCATATCTTTTTATTTATTTTTTTTACAGATGAATAAGACTACTAGGAGCAGGGAGCTTGGTGTTATTCAGGGTTGGGGTAATTGAAAATATTATGTAATAATTAAATTTTAGAAGCTCTGTACTGTTCCAACTTCATGAACAATGTTATGACATTAGTAAATGAAACTATTTATTTTCATGACGAAATTTTAAGTGGCTTCGTGTTATTGTGTGCATAAGATTGCAATAGCACGGCCGTGTCATGATCCGGATTTGGGTCGTGACATTTAGTGGTATCAGAGCAATAGGTTTAATAAAAAAAAAAGAAGAGTTTTAGTAAGGGAAATGGGTAGTTAAGTCTCGTTAAATTAAATTCGGCATATTCAAAATAAAGAAAATTAGTTAATTGAATTATGCTAATTTTTTTTTTATTTTTTTTTTAATAGGTGAAAATGAGGAACAGAGAGAATGAAGTCTTGGCAAATATTGCAGCTCGGAGGAGAGGAGCAAGAGGGAGAGGAGTTGCCAGGAAGCCAGCCGAGCAAACTCCTAACCCAGCTGCCACCCAGGCTGATTTTGCAGGAGCAAGTCAGGTGATGACTCAGCTCCTTCAGATGCAGCAGCAAATGCAGCAACAGATGCAGCAGCAGATGCAACAGCAGATGCAGATGCAGCAGCAGGTGCAGCAGCAGATGCAGATGCAGATGCAGCAGCAGGTGCAGGCCACTGTCCAACCTGCACAGTCCATTGAGTCCTACTATGAGCGATTCCGTAGGCTCAACCCACCTATGTTTGATGGTGGAGCTGACCCTCTGGTTGCTGAGACCTGGATTCGGGAGGTAGAGAAGATGTTCAAAGCCTTGCAATATCTCGAAGAAGTAAAGGTCAGATTGGCTATCCCTATGCTGAAGGGGAATGCAGAGTTCTGGTGGACGGCTATTGAAGCTGCACTCGAGGGTGAGGATGAGCTACCGACATGGGAGGAATTCAAGAAGATGTTTTATGACCAGTATTTTTCTGAGTCAATCAGAATATCTAAAGAAAATGAATTCTTATCTCTGAGGCAGACAAATGATATGACTGTGCTAGAATATGCCAACAAATTTACTAAGCTGGGTCGGTTCTGCCCTCAGATGATAGAGATTGAGAGAAGCAAGGCTAATAGATTTGAGCAAGGCTTGAGGGACGAAATTCGATCCCGGTTGTCAGTTCTGATTTTTACCAGCTACGGAGAGGCCCTGGAGAGAGCACTGAAGGTAGAAGCCGATCTGAAGAAATCAGGGAAGAAAAGAGATGAGCAGAAAAGGGCCGAGACGTCAAGGAATCTAATGAACCGACCAAGAAACTTTGAAGGCCCTCCTAACAAGAAGAAGAAATTTAAGGCTTGTTATTACTGTGACAAAATGCATTCTGGTCCTTGCTTGAAGAGGATGGGAGCCTGTTTTATATGTGGGCAGCCAGGACACATAGCCAGAGATTGCCCGAACAAAAAGAAAGTTGAATCTGGACCTTCTAGACCAACTGATCAGATGCAGAGAGGAGCTGCACGGGTGTACGCACTAACACGACAGGATGCTAGTGCCAGTGACAGAGTTGTGGCAGGTATGATTCCCATCAACTCTGTTGATGCTTCAGTACTATTTGATTCTGGCGCTACACATTCCTTTATATCCTCCAAGTTCTCTGCATCCTTGCATCTTATGCCTGATAAGTTAGATGAGCCTTTACTTGTTGCTACCCCTCTCAAGAAGACAGTAGTGGTGGATTCTGTTCATAAAAACTGCATAATTCAGATAGAGGACAGAAAATTTTTGGCTGACTTAGTACTGTTAGACATGTATGATTTTGATGTCATCCTTGGTATGAATTGGCTGTCTGAATATCATGCTCACATTGATTGCTTTGGCAAGAGGGTAGTGTTTCAGATACCTGGTGAACAGGAAATCTTCTATCAGGGTGATGCACCCACTAAGAATCCCTCTTTGCACATTATCTCTGCAATGAGTGTAAGGAAGGCCCTCAGAAAGGGGTGTCAGGCTTACCTAGCTTGTGTGGTAGACACTACAAAAGAAACAAGGCTAGAGGATATCCCTATTGTGAGAGAGTATCCAGAAGTATTTTCCTGATGATCTACCTAGATTACCTCCTGATCGGGAGATTGATTTTCGGATCGATCTCTTACCGGGTGTTGGGCCTATCTCGAAGGCTCCTTATCGGATGGCCCCGGCAGAGCTGAGAGAGTTGAAGGTTCAGCTACAGGAACTTCTAGAGAAGAAATTCATTCGCCCGAGTGTTTCACCATGGGGAGCTCCTGTACTATTTGTCAAGAAGAAGGATGGAAGTATGTGGCTGTGTATTGATTACCGGGAGTTGAACAAGGTGACAGTGAAGAACAAATACCCTTTGCCCCGGATTGATGATTTATTTGATCAGCTGCAAGGTGCCCAAGTCTTCTCCAAGATAGATCTGCGATCTGGGTATCATCAATTGAAAATCCTAGCAAATGATGTGCCGAAGACTGCATTTCGAACTAGGTATGGGCACTATGAATTTTTAATTATGCCATTTGGACTAAGCAATGCACCAGCTGCTTTTATGGATCTGATGAACAGGATCTTTAAGCAGTATTTGGATCAGTTTGTTATTGTTTTCATTGATGATATACTGATCTATTCTAAGAGCAAAGAAGAACATGAAGATCACTTGAGAGTGGTATTACAGATTCTTCAGGAGAATAGATTATATGCCAAACTGAGCAAATGTGATTTCTGGCTGGATAGTATTGCATTTCTTGGTCATGTAATCTCTAAAGAAGGGATATCAGTGGACCCAAAGAAAATAGAAGCAGTGGTGGATTGGCCTCGTCCTACTAATGTCACTGAAATCAGAAGCTTCTTGGGTTTGGCTGGTTATTATAGAAGATTTGTGGAAGGATTCTCTCGGATCGCTACTCCTTTGACTCGTTTGACCCAGAAACGAGCAAAGTTTGTATGGAGTGAAGATTGTGAGCAAAGTTTTCAAGAGCTAAAGCAAAGGCTGGTATCTGCTCCTATTCTTACTTTGCCAACCAGTACTGGGGGTTTCATCATCTATAGTGATGCCTCCAAGAAAGGATTAGGCTGTGTACTAATGCAGAATGATAAAGTAGTAGCCTATGCCTCTAGACAGCTGAAGCCATATGAGCAGAACTATCCGACACATGATTTGGAGTTGGCAGCAGTGGTCTTTGCTTTGAAGATTTGGCGACATTATTTATATGGTGAGCCTTGTGAGGTTTTTACTGATCACAAAAGCCTAAAGTATATATTTACTCAGAAGGAATTAAACATGAGGCAAAGAAGATGGCTTGAGCTACTAAAAGATTATAATCTAAGCATCAAATATCATCCGGGAAAGGCTAATGTTGTGGCAGATGCTCTCGGTAGGAAGTCAGCAGTGGGCTCCATATCTTTGCTTACCACTCAGAAACAGATTTTGAAAGATTTTGATATGATGCAGATCGAGGTGATTACCAAGGATGCTGGAAGTATGTTGGCTAGTTTGTTGGTGCAACCCACCTTGATAGAAAGAATAAAAGCTGCTCAACAGACAGATGCACATTTATGTCAGCTTAGAAATGATGTGGAGAGAGGGTTACGACCCGAACTCCGAATCCACCCGGATGGTACTCTGCGTTTTGGCAGTAGATTATGTGTGCCCAGGGATGCTGATCTAAAAAGAGAGATTCTGGAGGAAGCTCATCAGTCTCGTTTCTCTATTCATCCCGGTAGTACTAAAATGTATAGAGATTTACGGGAACACTTCTGGTGGAACGGCATGAAGAGAGAGATAGCAGGATTTGTAGCTCGGTGCTTGGTATATCAGCAAGTAAAAGCTGAGCATCAGAGGCCGGCTGGTTTGCTAGAACCACTAGAGATTCCAGAGTGGAAATGGGAGCACATTACTATGGATTTTGTTACTGGGCTTCCAAGGACAGTAAGGAGGAATGATGCAGTGTGGGTGATTGTTGATCGCCTCACGAAGTCAGCTCACTTTTTACCCTTTAGGGTTGGCACTTCACTTGACAGGTGCTACGTCTTTAATCTTGCTCTTTTAAAAAGGGAAATTAAACGTAGGATACCCCAAGTATAGGGTGTAGCAAAGTAATATTCTCGGTGAGTCCGAGATCGAATCCACAGGGATTTGACAGTGAACAAAAACTAAAGGCTAAATAATATTCAGATTGACAAAAATATAACTAAGGCATTAGGATTCAGCCTAGCACTTAATCATGCTTTTCTTAAAATCATCTATTAATCATAATAAAATAGATTTAGTTTTATGGGCAGGATTACAGTA
This sequence comes from Phoenix dactylifera, assembly GCF_009389715.1. Classification (NCBI taxonomy): domain Eukaryota; kingdom Viridiplantae; phylum Streptophyta; class Magnoliopsida; order Arecales; family Arecaceae; genus Phoenix; species Phoenix dactylifera. The sequence goes on along the minus strand of NW_024068088.1, from coordinate 9,530 downwards.
ATTCTATTTTAAACTACAGAGATTTCTAAGTATCTGTTATACCCGGAGGAAATAACAAATCAAAAAAATATATAAGTTTGAAATAATTCTTATAAATCTACTGCACCATAAATCAAATCAAAAACATTAAAATTCCATTGATGATTAAAGAAAATACATGAAGAAAATGCTAGGCTTTTCCCTAGCCTTAGCTAAAGGAGATTTAGCTATCCATATGAGATGCAAGCATTTTTATAAAAGGGATTAGCATAAAATAAATAAAATAAGCATAAATCCCTTTTTCTTTCTTTTTTTTTTTGATTTCCTTTGGTTGAGAAAACAGAGTACTCTGTTTTCTCTTCTCTCTCGCGTGGGCTCTCCTCTTCCTCTCGCCCGGCTGGCTCCCTTCCTCTTCCGTCACGGCTGCTGGCCTCCTCCTCCTTCGCACGCTCGGCTGAGTAGATGGATCGGAAGAGGAGGTGCAGATGGCTGGCTTCCTGGTCGCCTCTCCCTCTTGCTCCGTGTCCTTCTCTCCTCCGTGGCCTCTTGTCATCTCTCGCTCGGCTGAGAAAGATGTGGATGTTGGCTTCGTAGCCTCTCCTCCTTCTTTCCTCCTCTTCCGTCGGCTGGTTCTACCTCCACCAGATGGCCTTTGCTCCTCTCTCTTGAGTTCCTTTTATAGACACCTTCAGCAGTGTGGCTGGGAAGACCGAAGGATGCGTTGTGGACGCTTAGGAACTGGGAGCGGAAGAGACATGGCTTGGGACTCCTCGGCTGGGAATGTTGCAGAATTTGAGCAACTGTAGACATTGATGTTAGATTTGAATGCAAGACTTCGTGGCTTGGAAATGATCCGTGGTTGCTTGAGATACGGGATGAAGGAAGTCGAATCGCTAAGGATTTGTCTGCTGGAACGCGTGGATGAGCTGGGAGGAAACAGGGGAAACGTCTTGGTTTCATGCTGCCATGGACGTTCACGGATGCGTGCTCGAGCGGATGGGGGATTGCTGAAGTGGAATGCAAACGGTTTGCCTTCTTTCCTTTGCTGTCGTTGATGTTTTGAGTATAGATGAATGATGGGAAGAAAGGAATGCAGCTGAATATTCTTGAAACAGGGGAATCCAAAACCATGAATGAGATGTGGCTTGAATTGAAGAGCCGGTTTGGCTTAGGTCCCTTGGGTTTGATTTAGGTTCCATGGGTTTGATTTAGGTTCCATGGAGGAGATGCCATGATGCTTGGAAAGCCACATGGATGGTTTTGATGATGCTAGGAAGCTCCACGATGCGGGCATTTGTGCTGGCTGAAACATGTGGTTACAGTGATATGGATTGCATGCGGATGACTGGCGACGTGAGGCTCAGATGAGACGCTAAGGATTTGTTGAGCTCGAACTACCGGGCATTGGGCTAAAATCCAGCATTATAGGGTTTTTTGAATTATATGCACTCAGACACAGATAAAGCATTAATTAATTAATTTTATTAATAAAGATTAGCTATAATACTAATTAAGATAATATGAAAATTTTACTTTTGTACTCTCATCACACCCCCCAACTAGCTTATTGCTAGTCTCTAGCAATTTAGTGTGAAAATAATAAAATGAGGGTGCAAAAGTATTATTTATTTTATTAATATATATATATCAATATGCATGAATTAAAATAAAGACTCACTTTCGTAGAGCATTACGATTGCACTTAGCACGTGCAACAAGCCGTTAAACCCCTAGGTTACCCTAGTGGACGAGTGTTGTCTCGTGAGGGTTTGCAGTGATGTTATCCACAAACATCGTTTTTAAGTTAGAAGATACTTTAAAACATAGCACCTCTTAAGGCAAATGTAAATGTGACGTCTCAGAATACCTATACCTCCACCACAATTGGGTACCCTTTGAGTTCTAGGTGCACTACTCAAATTCACAAGTGTTAACTACCATTTGTTAGCTTCCGACCCACTAAATTTTCCGAATATCACATGTTATTTGTCCAGAATGGTTCGCATATAAAAATGAAGCTATCAATCCCAACTAGACATCCCAGGTACACAGAATTCTAAAACAATGGAGTCAAACCAGTCATCCACAAGTCACTTGGTTTTAATTTAACTAACCCACTCATGTTTATTTCAATAAATTTTTTCTTTTTTCTTTTTCTTTTTTTTCACACAGTGACTACAACAATCTAACTCCATTAGGCTCTAGTAAGGTCCATATAACGAGCTTTGGGTCAATGACTCTTGATCCAGTTGGCTCAAGGCATTAGGTGAAACACCCCTCAGACTTAATTACTCGAACCAGACTACGCCACGAGGTCAGACTAGTCACTTATTTCAGTCATTTTCACCTTTTAACGCGAACACTCGCTGCTTTGTAGGCAAGAGGCCCGGTTACTCAGTGAAGACAAACTGTATTATTTCTCTCTTTTTTTTTTTTTTTTATGTAACGTGACTGTATTGTGACTATAGGTCAACCAAGGTCAGAACATAAGGCACCCAGGTGATCTAGCCGGGAATTTCAAGCTCTATCTTTATGTGAAAACTAAAACATGAACTTTAGGATAAGGACACTCGTACTTCTCTTGCGAATAAGGTCAACAAACAAATAGGTAACACAAGTGAACTCCTGAGGCCTTCCTATTGTCATTGAATACTTATGTGGGGATCTAGTAATAGGTCTCTGATAAGTCATAATGCGCTCCTTGCCTTAATAGCTACACATATTTAATTCTTTGAAAAAAAATTAAAGTGGTAATTAAATGAAACAAAATATATGTTTGTTATTATTATTACTATTATTATTATTATTATTATATATATATATATTATTATTATTATTTTTATTTTTATTTGTTTATTTAATTTTTTTTTTTGAAAGATGTGACAATTAGTATGATATATAGAAAAATACAGTAATCTCTCCCCCCCAACTTAATTTCAACATTGTCCCCAATGTTGCAACATGAATGCATTAAATATGATAGTATGAAGGATAATAAGGCTGAAGGTTAGAATTTACCTGATAGAATGACTGCACACTGTTGTTGCTCACCAATTGTCATATGAAAGAAAGAAAAATTATGTACAAACAAAGGATCTCTAGCAGATATAGAGATCAATCCTGATAAACAGGATCTCCCAGATTGGTCGATTCAATTTCTGGGGTAAAGTTGTCCAAAAATAACTTCAAATGTTGGCCATTTACTTTAAAAATATTACCGGTGTTTGAATTCTCTATCTCAACGGTTCCATACGGATAAACAGTTTTAACTATAAATGGGCCAGTCCACCTAGATCTCAATTTTCCTGGAAATAAATGAAGTCTTGAATTATACAATAGAACTTTCTGGGAAGGCTCAAATGTTTTTCTCATAATATTTCTATCATGAAAGACTTTCATTTTATTCTTATAAATTCGAGCATTCTCATATGCTTCATTCCTGATTTCCTCTAGTTCATTAAGTTGAAGTTTGCGTAGTGAACTAGCCTTATCCAAATCAAAATTAAATCTCTTAATAGCCCAGTATGCCCTATGCTCCAATTCCACAGGCAAGTGACACGGTTTACCAAAAATAAGACGGTACGGAGACATTCCAATTGGACTTTTAAAAGCAGTACGATATGCCCAAAGTGCATCAGTTAAACGCAAAGACCAGTCTTTGCGATTTGGGTTAACCGTTTTTTCCAGAATATTCTTAATTGATCGATTGGATACTTCAACTTGTCCACTTGTCTGTGGATGATAAGGGGTAGCGACTTTATGGGTGATCCCATATTTTCGCATTAAAGCCTCAAAAGGCTTATTACAGAAGTGTGAACCCCCATCACTGATGATGGCTCGAGGCGTTCCAAATCTGGAAAGAATGTTTTCTTTTAAAAATTTTAAAATAGTTTTATGGTCATTATGTTTGCAAGGAATTGCCTCAATCCATTTGGAGACATAATCTACAGCTACTAAGATGTACAAATTTTCGAATGAAGGAGGAAATGGACCCATAAAATCTATTCCCCAACAATCAAATATTTCGATAATTAAAATTGGGTTGAGGGGCATCATATTCCTACGAGTTATCCCACCTAACTTTTGACAACGCTCGCAAGCTTTGCAAAAATTATGAGAATCTTTGAACAAGGTGGGCCAATAGAAACCGCACTGTAAAATTTTTGCAGCCGTTTTCTTACCAGAGAAATGACCACCGCAAGCTTCAGAATGACAAAAGGAAATGACACTAATAAATTCATCATTAGGTACACATCTCCTAATAATTTGGTCTGGGCAGTATTTGAAAAGATAAGGATCATCCCAAAAAACATTTTTATTTCAGTCAAAAATTTTCTTTTGTCTTGTTTATTCCAATGACTTGGTAGTTCACCTGTGACTAAAAAATTTGCAATGTCTGCAAACCAGGGTGAAGATGTGATCTCAAACAGTTGCTCATCAGGGAAAGTGTCTTTTATGGGTGAATTGTCTAAGGAATCTGAAAGAGTCAGACGGGACAAGTGATCAGCTACTACATTTTCTACCCTCTTTTTATCTCTTATTTCTAGAAAAAATTCTTGGAGCAGAAGGATCCACCTAAGCAAACGCGCCTTAGCATCCTTTTTTGAAAGAAGGTACTTAAGGGCAGCATGGTCAGTGTAGATAATGATTTTGGATCCAATCAAGTAAGACCTAAATTTGTCTAGTGCAAATACTACGGCAAGTAGTTCCTTTTCCGTAGTGGTGTAATTCTTTTGTGCACTATTTAAAGTCTTACTTGCATAGTAGATAACATAAGGCTTTCTTTCTTTTCTTTGCCCTAGAACTACCCCAACTGCATATTCACTGGCATCACACATAATTTCAAAAGAAAGTGACCAGTCAGGTGGTTGCATGATGGGAGCAGAGGTCAGCAAGCTTTTGAGTTTATCAAAAGCTTTTTGACATTCTTCTGACCACACAAATTGGGTTTCCTTTTGAAGGAGATTACATAAGGGTTTAGATATTGAGCTAAAATCTTTAATGAATCTCCTATAAAATCCTGCATGACCCAAAAATGAGCGTATATCTTTGATAGTTTTTGGGTTGGGTAAGTTAGCAATTAAGTCAATTTTAGCCTTGTCTACTTCAATTCCTTCAAATGAAATGACATGCCCGAGAACAATTCCCCTAGTTACCATGAAATGGCACTTTTTCCAGTTTAAGATTAGATTCTTCTCCTCACACCGAATTAAGACTAGTCTTAAATGGTCCACACAGTTTTCAAAAGAGGAGCCAAAAACTGAAAAATCATCCATGAAGACTTCCAAAAAGCGCTCAACCATGTCGGAGAAAATACTGAGCATGCATCTTTGGAAGGTTGCAGGAGCATTACATAATCCAAAAGGCATTCTCTTGTAAGCAAATGTGCCAAAAGGACATGTAAAAGTGGTCTTTTCCTGATCTTCAGGATCAATTGCAATTTGGTTGTAACCTGAATAGCCATCTAGAAAGCAATAATATTTATGACCTGCTAACCTTTCTAAAATTTGATCAATAAAAGGTAGAGGAAAATGATCCTTCCTAGTGACAGAATTAAGTTTCCTATAGTCAATGCATACACGCCAACTAGTGGGGACCCTAGTTGGAACTAATTTATTGTTAGCATTTTTGACTACAGTAACACCAGATTTTTTCGAGACCACTTGGGTTGGACTTACCCATTTATTATCTGAAATTGGGTAGATCATACCCGCATCCAGAAGTTTCAGAACTTCTGCTCTAACCACATCCTTCATGTTTGGGTTTAATCGACGTTGAGGTTGACGAGAAGGTTTGGCATCAGCTTCTAAGTGGATTCTATGAGTGCAAATTGAGGGACTAATTCCCTTGATATCAGCAATTGTCCACCCTATTGCTCCCTTATGCTCTTTGAGAATTTTCAATAATTTTAGTTCTTGACTTTGTTCGAGTTGGGATGATATGATTACAGGAAAAGTCTCTTCTTGACCAAGGTATGCGTACTTGAGCTCAGATGGCAAAGGTTTTAGCTCAAGTTTAGGTGCTTGAACACTAGATGGTAGAGAACTATTGTTGCGTGTGGGCAATTCTTCAAAACAAGATTTCCACCTATCTGTATCCAACAAAGGAGCTGAATCTAATATAGCACTGATTTCTCTAAAGTTTTGGTTGATATCTGTATTTCCGAAATGAGTTAGGCATGTTTCTAAAGGATCAGAAGAAAGAGATGGGACAAGAGCATCTTCTACAATAGAATCGATCAGATTAACTCCATGAATTTCATCATTTTCGTTATCATTATCGGGTTGTTTACAAATGTTAAATATATTAAAATCTATAGTCATATTCCCGAATGACATTTTCATTATTCCATTTCGACAGTTAATCAAAGCATTGGAAGTAGCTAGAAATGGGCGGCCTAGAATGACAGGTATTGGAGTGGTACAGTTCATGACAGGCTGGGTATCTAATACTATGAAGTCGACTGGAAAGTAGAATTTATCAATTTGGACAAGTACATCCTCGACTATTCCTCTGGTATCTTTATAGATCGATCGGCAAGTTGGAGAGTAACCTTGGTGGGTTTTAGTTCACCAAGTCCTAACTGTTCATAAACTGAATAGGGCAGTAAGTTAACACTAGCACCTAAATCCAGAAGGGCTCGTTGTATCCTGAAGTTTCCTATGATGCAAGATATGGTAGGACAACCAGGATCTTTATATTTAGGTGGGGTGTTGTGTTTGAGAATAGCACTCACCTGTTCAGTTAGAAAAGCTTTCTTTTGTACATAAAGCTTTCGCTTTATGGTACAAAGATCTTTTAAAAATTTGGCATAAGATGGGATCTGCTTAATGGCATCTAATAAAGGAATGTTAATCTTTACTTGTTTAAAAATTTCCAGAATTTCTTGGTCAGGTATTCCCTTTTTAGCTGCAAGCAAGCGCTGAGGAAATGGAGCAACTATCTTATGATGAGGTATTGGATCATCTTGTTCAGTATTATTTTCATCCCTTTTCTCAATGGATTTTTCAGGTTTGTCATCCTTCATTGGAATTTCTTTGTTAATTATTTTTCCGCTACGAAGGGTTGTGATAGACTTAGCTTGTTCAAATCTAGGTTGGGATGAACTTGCTTCATGGACCTCATGTTGACCCTTTGGGTTAGATTGAGGTTGGGCTGGAAATGTTCCTTTTTCCCTAACATTGAGTTGAGCCTCAATTCTACCTACATAATTTTTAAGTTCTTGGAGTGATTGCATTGTATTCTGATTTATTTGAGTCTGCCCTTGCATGAAGGTTTGCAAAGTATCTTCAAGGGATCTCTTATGGGGTGGCACATAGGGTATGGAATTCCCTTGAGATTCATTGGCAGTGGGTCCATGTCTCCAACTAAAATTCGGATGGTTTCGCCAGTTAGGATTATATGTTTCAGGAAATGGTCTCTTATAAGCATTTGTGAAATTCGCTTGATCATGCAACACTTCTTGGAAGGCGGGGATTGTAGGACAATCCTTGGTTAAGTGTGCATTACTCTCACAGATTTCACAAATACTTTCATCTATAGTAGGTGCCTTTCTTGTATTGGCTCTGCTTAATTCAATGGCTTCAACCTTCCTAGTTAGATTAGCAATCTTTAAATTTACATCATTTTCTTCTTTAACATGATACATTCCTCCTTTAGTATTAGTCGGTATTTTAGGTTTCTCGTTCTTATCTATTGTATCCCAAGCCTGTGCATTTTCTGCCAACAGATCAAAATAGTCCCAGGCTTCCTCTGGTTCCTTATTCATAAATTCACCATTACACATCATTTCTACAAATTGTCTCATATTGGAGGACAAACCATCATAAAAGAAACTAATGACCCTCCAAATTTCATATCCATGATGTGGGCAAGCAAGCAGAAGGTCCTTAAATCTTTTCCAACACTGAAAAAATGTTTCTCCATCTTTTTGTGCAAAGTTCATGATATTTCTTCTAAGTGTATTTGTTTTATGTGTTGGGAAGAATTTCTTTAAAAATTCTCTTGTCATTTCTTGCCAGGTAGCTATGGTCCTAGGTCTTAAAGAATGTAACCATGACTTAGCTTTTTCCTTTAAAGAAAAAGGAAATAACTTAAGCTTCACTACCTCTTCATTGATATTATTAAATTGAAGTGTTGAACACACTTCATCAAATTCTTTTAGGTGCAAGTAGGGACTTTCGGAGTCAAGTCCATGAAACTTTGGGAGTAATTGGATTATTCCTGGTTTCATGTCAAAGGCTCCCGCAGCAGTAGGAATAACCATACAGGATGGGGTACTGATCCTAGTGGGTTGTAGATAATCATGAAGCGTTCTAATAGGTAAGTCATCTTGAAATTCATTATCTCCCTGATTACTACCATTATCTTCCATTTGATTATTTGAACTTTTATCCCTTGATTCAACTCGGAATAATCTTTTCGTTTATCCCTTTGCCACAACCGCATATACTGACCAATTAACCAGTCGACTTTTTTTATAATTATTATTATTATTAATTATTTATTTATTTATTTTGTATATATATATATATTTAGAGTTTTGGATGAGTATGAATATTACCTAAAGCTATGAATATTGACACCCTGCTACTAAAATTATTCACAATCAAACAATATCAAAGCATAGCACCCTTATTTCTAATGTTTTCCTAAAAATTTCTAGACAGCTCCTAACTGGTTTGAAGAGTACACTTAAGCCTCCAATCCGGTCTAATAACCTAGTCGACCAGGTAAGCTCCCAGGTAAGTGGAGGGGTCACGATGCGTGTAGCAAAGGTCCCACTTAAAACCCACTTTCCTCGAACAGAAACTGTCTCCCTTCAATCACTTAGAGGGACAAAGCTTGCCTAGACATCGACCGGGGTCATAGAGCGAAATTGGTGCAACTTTCAGTGGTCTTCGTCCTATTGAGCTCGAATATCCTTAGGGGCCAACGTCTAGTTGATTTTAATTAGGCTTAGGATATTTATGCACTGGGATGATTTTTGGACTAAGGAACGAGTGATTGAAATCCCGACCTTATCTTTTTAATGGGTTCAGCCCTTAGATTATTTTATGCAAATGCTTAATACTATATGCAATAATCAAGAAGATTTTTAACATTTTATGTCATGACATTAAATTGCATTTGAATAGTTGATCAAGCAAACTAGCTAAAAATTTTTTTTCTTTTTATTTATTATTTTTTATTATTTTATTATTTTAATTAATAATTTTTTAAATAATTTTTGTTTTAAACAAGAGTAAAATTCTAATCTAGAAAAAATAGAACTAGTATGAACAAAACAGGAAAATTAATTTAAATACTCACGGCCGGAGTTCGTTCACTCCGGGAATCCAAAAATGTGATCTTGATCTTCCTCGTTACTGGTCCTGCTTTGTATCGTCCTTGAATCTGAAAAGATTTGAAATTTCAGCTGTGTTAAAAATAAAGAAAAATTGAAGAACTAGAAATAAAGAGTTGAAATTTTCAGCCTTGTTCTCGTTCGCACGTTGCAAATCCCCGGCAACGCGCCAAAAACTTGCACGTCTTAATCTTCTCTTTTAAAA